>NW_016108176.1:95260-163493 GCF_001604975.1 Cebus imitator | reverse complement strand
AAAAAAAAAAAAAAAAAAAAGAGGAAAGAAATGGATAAAATGGATGAATTGGACTTCATAAAATTAAAACTGTTTGTCTCAATGACACCATCAAGAAAATAAAAGGATGTCTCCCAAGCTGAAAGAAAATGTTTGCAATATCCCACACTTTTGAATTTTCATTTTATTTAGTTATAGAAGCCTGCTGAACCCAGGAAGTTATAGACTAGCTTATGTCCCCCCAAAATTCATATATTGAAACCCTAATCCTCAGTGTGACTGTATTTTGCGATAAGACCTTTAAGGGGGTCAATAAGGTTAAATGAGGTCATAATGGTGGGGCCCCTAATCCCATAGGACTGGTGGCCATGTAAGAAGAGACATCAGGGGTTTCTCTTTCTCTCCTTGTGTGCACAAAAGAAAGACTAAATGAGGACACAGGAGGTGGCTTTTTACAAACCAGGACCAGAGGCTTCACCAGCAACCAACCCTGCCAGCACCTTGATTTTGGATTTCTAGGCTCCAGAACTGTGAAGAAATACATTTCTGTTGTTTAAACCACCCAGTCTGTGGTATTTTGTTATGGCAGCCTGAGCAGACTAATACATGGGATAATACTTGATATAGGTAAGCTAGAAATGGAAAGACATCAGTGATGGCCCACTAGACACATAATTAATGGATCTTTAAAATTCATGTGAACTCTTCCTTCTAATCAATAGTCTCTATGAACTTTGCTCCATCATGCTAATATTTCCACAATAAAGGCCACCTTTGCCTTTTATTTGCATTTCTAAGGCACATTCAAGTCTGCTGTCCTACATTGATCTTATCTACTACCCCAACAACCAAATAAGCCTAATATATCCCTCATACTATAGTTTCAATAGTCAATTTAAAATGAAAATCTGATTGCATTAATACTCTGCTTCAAAGTCTTTATCGACTCATTCAGTTTATTATTATGTTTATTATCTGCCTTTTCTCAACTCCCTAAATATATCTGCACCATCTCCCTGTGGGACTCAGCTACATTAAATGAAGCAAGCATAATAAATAGAACTTAAATGAACAATTGTCATAAGTGGTGATGCTAAAATATGCAGAATGCAATCCAGAAAGCAGAACCACTGAATTTCAGAGTTAAATTGTTTGAATAAAAGATGGTTCAGGATGCCCATATGCTGATGTGAATTAAGAGTATCTAGATTTTATTTTCTGTAGCCTTGTTAACACAGGATATGACTCTTAGTTCTATCTACATCACTAGCTTCTGAGACAATGTCTGTCTCAATAAATGCACTTATTAATAAACATTAAGGAGTTGCCATTTCCACTAGGAAAACACCTAGGAAATTCAAGGGCATAGCCAAAAGAAGGGTGAAAAGACTGATTCCTTTTCTCAAAGAAATAGAAGAAACTGGGTTTTTTTTCCCTAAACTTACGATTTCAGCAAAACTGGTCCTCATTAATACATGGTTTTCAAATTCTTAAGTTCTCATTTCAGTGTTTTGACATTTCTTAAATTCCATTTTTCTTTAATTACAATTATGATTATGCTTCTTTCTCCTAAACTGGTAACCCCTACATGAGGAGTGAGACTAAGTTATTTGAGAATCTCTTCTTTAGAGTTCAGCACTTAGATGATTATCGCATGTTTACAGAATAAGATGCATAGAAAAATAAAATTTTCAATATTTATGACATTACAGGTAAAGATTTCTGTTCAGTGACAGTAACCATGGACACAGTTTTTGAGGAATGACTGCAGAGATGATATTTGTGATGTCTAAGATAGACAAGTAATTAGTGTCTAAGTTATATAAGAAACTGCTACAAATCAACAAGAAAAACACATAATCTCTAATATATAAGTGAGCAAGTTACAGAACAGGAAATTTAGAAAGTGAATGTAGCATTTATAGAGCTGCTCAAAGTTACAGCTAATCACAAAAATGTTAATTAAAACAACAGCAAATTAATAGTAACTTGTAATAATATTAGATTGGCAACTTTTGGAAAGCTGGATAATGCCAGATTTGGCAGTTGGGGGAGAAAGTGGCGGTATCATGTTTTAGTGATACAACCATTCTGGAGAGCAATAATGTACTAAATGGCCAAATTCAATGTGACCTGGGATTTTTTTTTCAAATGTATCGAATATGACTTTCAAATGGATGTGTTTCACATAAGAATACCAAAATTCTGTTATCTTTTGTCTATATATATGCAAAATGAATCAGAATTTTAATGGATACCGTAAACATTTGTATGTGTAGGCATATATATCTTGTATCTTCGTTGTGGTTATTAGTAGCCAGGGAACAATTTGCTGTGTTATCTATAAAAGTCGACGTATCTGTTAGCCTCTAAGCTTTATTGTGGTCTATCACCTAGAGTGTTAAAAATCATCTTTGTGAAAGGTACTGCTGCTTTAAATATTCAGCTTGTCCGTTCAGCTTTTGTCTCTGAGCTTTACAAGGTGTTAGAAGGTTACTTCATTGCCTTGTGGAGTGGAAAGTTCTGGCTCTGCTCCTAACCTTTTCTGTCACAGCTTCCATGACCTACAAAAGCACCTACTCCTGAATAAATACACATTTAAAAAGTCTAGCCTAATGCACTGTAATGGCCACTGCTGAACTCAGAATTCTGGTCAAAGCTAGAGAAAACATCTAGCAGACCGCACACAGAATGATTACAAAAATATTATCTTGGGACCACTGAAACCATCTGTCATGAAGTTCTTCCCACTAGACTCAAGTCCAAACTGATCTTGCAGTGAGAAAGAATAGAATTAAAGAATTTATTCTTTACAGGCCATGCAGATGATGGTTATACAGTTGAAAAAAAATATTTTGTCATTGTTATTTATGTTGACTCAAATCCAGTGGTTCTCAACCAGGACAATTTTCCTCCCCAAGAGACATTTGGCAATATCAGAAGACATTTTAGTTGTCTAAACTAGCTGTGAGGGTGCTACTGGCTTCTAGCAGGTAGAGTCCAGGATGCTGTTAACATCCTATAACACACAGGACAGCCCCAACAACAAAGAATTATCTAGCCCAATATGTCAGTAGTGATGAAGTTGAGAAACCCTGCCCTGAGCTAAAAGTTTGAGTAAATCAAATGTGTCCGTAGTGCTCTCACAGCCTTCAATGGCACCTTCACCCCTTTTGTATAATACTTCCCTGAAATACTCTTCTAAAGACATTCACTTGGTTCTCTCCCTCTCCTATTTCAGGTTTTAATTCAAATAAGAGCTTCTCAGTAAGACCTTCTTTGACCAACTTATTAATAATGAAATCCTTATCTCACCCCTCAAAATCCCCTATTAATCTCCTTTGCCTCACTTTACTCCACGTACTTATCAACATATGGAATATGACTTATTTGTTTTATTTTCTGGGTAGCCTTCTTACAATTTAATCACCATTTGTTGTTGCTGGACCCCCAGTGATGAAAGGAATGCCCGACACTTAATAGGTGCTTAATAATTTATTGGTGAACAAATTAATGAACTCAGTTCTAAGAATCTTAAAAAATAATTCAAATACATATGTGGCACCTTTTTCAGGTTGTAGTATATGCAGTTTTATCAAGTCATGAGTTAGTATTGATCAAAGCATGAGTTTACCCCTGCTCAGTAACAAAGACCAAGGAAAATGGGATGCTCCTCCATGCTTACTGTGAAGATTCTGAGAAAAGAATTCAAAAATCTTTGTTAAGATTCAAGTGATATGTGCTATAAAATTTCTTTCAGTTATTACCACCTAATAGAGCACCTAAAGTTAACTAAATAAAAGAAAATCTGACTTTATTTTTCAGGTTGTTTTTGCCAGAGAAAGCTGATGCTGGCAAGCTGGAGTCTGTAATTATGTAACTATGTTAGTGATTTCCCTATTCCTACAAGTCCACACTCATGTACCACTCTCTCAGGCACACTTACGGAAAGAAGTGAACTAAAAAAAAATTCCCTTGCTGGGCATAAGGGCGATGGTATGTACTAAGAACCTTCTCTACTTGTAGACTTTACCATTCTTTTTCAAAAGGTTAAATTAAAAAAAAAATATGGATTTCAGGGTTACAAGTGCATATATTCAATATATCCATTTTGTCAAATGGATATATTATATAGTGATGAAGTCTGGACTTTTACTGTAACTATCACTTGAACAGTGTACATTGTACCCATTAAGTAATTTCCAATCCTTTGCCCACCTCCTACCCTCCCACTTTTTGAGTCTCCAATTTCTGTTATTCCACATTCTATGTTCATATGTACACATTGTTTCATTCCTGCTTATAAATGAAAACATGCAGTATTTGACTTTCTGAGTTATTTCACTTGAAATAATGTCCTCCAGTTCCATTCCTGTTATTACAAAAGACATGATTTCATTCTTTTTTATGTCATCCATTACCATTCTTATCCATAAACAAATTGTGTATACTTGGAAACAGGAAACAGTTGCCACGCCTATAATACCAGCACTTTGGGAAGCTGAGGCAGGCGGATCACCTGAGGTCAGGAGTTCAAGACCAGCCTGGCCAACACGGTGAAACTCCATCTCTACTAAAACTACAAAAATTATCCAGGCATGGTGGCACATGTCTGTAATCCCAGCTACTCGGGAGGCTGAGGCAGGAGAATAGCTTGAACCTGGGAGATGGAAATTGCAGTGAGCTGAGATCACACCACTGTACTCCAGCCTGGGTAACAGAGCAAGACTCCATCTAAGAAAAAAAAAGAAAAAAAAAAATTAGAGTCTGCTACAGCAACAATTCTCTCTTCAGAACTGTTTCAATTAAAATGTCTAGACTATTTTTTATATAAATTAAAGGACAATTTTAGTTAACTCTTATTACACCTGCATTGTTCAGGGGCCTCTCAGAAAATAGAACACTAACTCAAAAAAGATTTTATCGTAATCCTTGGAGATAAGAAGAGGAAAAGGTGCTGCTAGATCCCAGTGAGACTTGGGGCCATGGAGGAGTAGATGCCCAGGTGGAGCTGTGGAACTTTAGGGAACAAAAGCAGCTAATAGCAAAACTTCAATAATATGACCAAAACTGCCCATGAGTCACTGTGGAACCTGTATCACAGACTTTCTCTCTATAAAAAGGACAAAATGAACTCCTCAAGAATCTGTACATTGAGAAGAATTTTCTTTACCATGGTCTATCAGGGCTACCCCTTGTGAGGCTGTAATTCAGTAACACTGCTTCTAATTGGTTTAATCATGCACATGCAGATTTATCCACAAATCAGCCCCATGCTTTCTCTGACTCTTTTAACTTGTCCTGGAGTAGTACTTCCTTTGAAGCCATAGGTGAGATTTGAGGGAAAGGTAGCTAAGTAGTAGAACTAGATGTACCAAGAGCCTGACCATATGCTCATGCAGTGTAGTTGTGTAATTAAAGCTGCTTAGCATAGTATCTGATATTTCATTTTCAGTAAAGGAAATTGAACACTGTTCTATAAATTCAAATCATGTGTATATGAGTTAGATAGCACTTCATCTACAATGGGAAGCTGAGGTTGCATGGTCACTTGATTGTGTATACTCAGGCATTCATTCTCTATCTGGATCTAGAGGAGACCAGGCTCTCATTTTCTAATGGGGGATAGCTTCTGGCAAAATATAGATGGCTCTTCTCCAAAACCCTAGGGGTCACGGTCACTGCTCTGATTCTTTTACTGTGGCTTGTCTATATGCCACAGTTACTTTAAGTATCATTGACATGCCTGAACTTGTTATAGAACCCTCTCTTATTCTAGGTGCCATTCAAAAGTAGCTAGCTCCTGAGTTACCCAAATTGATCAGAAAAGCACTCCCAAATGTAGCATGTATTGTTTCAAAGGTCTAGCAATTGTGTTTCATTCTTCACTGGGGAACATTCAAGTTGTAGAAACCTTTTTCTTACTTTAGAGGTGATATTTCAGTGTGCCCTAGATTACTGGAAATCTAGTAAATTTAGTGGTGTGACCCATGAACTTTCCGAGGATCATATGTCCTTATTTTGGCATCCAGGGTGCTGGCTACTTCCCGGTCACCCAGGTTCAATTCGCATAATCAATATAATAAACTGGAATGATGATTTGAGGGACATGAATAAAATTAAAGACTTTGTGCATTATGTTTCAAGCAAGTGCATAAGGGTTTTTATGGTACTTATATAAGACAGAATACGTACTGCTTCTCTTGCCCAAAAAAGCAAACAACTTCGGAATTTATTTACAAATTTGCACTGAAAAGAAAGTGCTTGCTAGATTAGTAACTCTGTACCAGTTGTCAGTATCAATGGCAATATGTTCTAGTAAAAAATACCTTAATTGGAACAACAGCTGGCATCACCCTATGATTAAATTTACAGTAATATACAGTCATTTCTTAAGACTCATGTGTCTTCTGCACTGCTCAATATGTGAGTTAGATGAGAAGCACTGACACTGTAACTTTTAATATGTTTTGAATTTATTTTTAATTTTTATTTATTTTCTTATTTTACTATTATTATTCTTTATACTTTAAGTTTTTGGATATATGTGCAGAACGTGCAGGTTTGTTACATAGGTATACATGTGCCATGGTGGTTTGCTGAGCCCATCAACCCATCACCTACATTAGGTATTTCTCCTAAGACCATTCCTCCTCTAACCCACCCCTGACTCCACAGCAGGCCCCGGTGTGTGATGCTTCCCTCCCTGTGTCCATGTGTTCTCGTTTAACTGCCGCTTATGAGTGAGAACATGCACTGTTTGTTTGCTTTTCTGTTCTGGTGTTAGTGTGCTGAGAATGATAGTTTCCAGCTTCATTCACGTCCCTGCAAAGGACATAAGCTCATCCTTTTTTATAGTTGCATAGTATTCCGTGGTGTATATGTGCCACATTTTCTTTATCCAGTCTATCATTGATGGGCATTTGGGTTGGTTCCAAGTCTTTGCTATTGTGAATAGTGCTGCAATAAACATACATGTATTTTTTTGTTATTTCTTCTGGTTATGTGATGGATTATATTTATTGCTTTGTGTATGTTTAGCCAGCCTTGCATCCCAGGGATGAAGCTGACTTGATCGTGGTGGATATATTTTATATCTTGTCCAGTTTCACCCATGGGCATTTAGTGCTATAAATTTCCCTCTAAACACTGCTTTAGCTGTGTTCCAGAGATTCTGGTGCATTGTGTCTTTGTTCTCACTGGTTTTAAAGAACTTCTTTATTTCTTCCTTAGTTTTGTTATTCACCCAACTCAAGAGCAGGTTGTTCAATTTCCAGGTAGTTGTGTGGTTTTGAGTGAGTTTCTTAATCCTGAGTTCTAATTTGATTGCACTGTGGTCTGAGAGACTGGTTGTTATGATTTCCATTTTTTTGCATTTGCTTGGGAGTGTTTTACTTCCAATTATGTGGTCAATTTTAGAGTAAGTGCAATGTGATGCTGAGAAGAATGTATATTCTGTGGATTTGGGGTGGAGAGTTCTGAAGATGTCTTGAATATCCATGTTAATTTTCTGTCTCATTGATCCGTCTAATATTGACAGTGGGGTGTTAAAGTTTCCCACTATTATTGTGTGGGAGTCTAGGTGTCTTTGTAGGTCTCTAAGAACTTGCTGTGAATCTGGGTGCTCCTGTATTGGGTGCATATATATTTAGGATAGTTAGCTCTTCTTGTTTGATCTTTTTACCATTATGTAATGACCTTCTTTGACCTTTTTGATCTTTGTTGGTTTAAAGTCTGTTTTATTAGAGACTGGGATTGCAACCACTGCTTTTTTTTTTCTTTCCATTGCTTGGTAAATATTCCTCCATCCTTTTATTTTGAACCTATGTTTGTCTTTGCATGTGAGATGGACCTCCTGAATACAACACACCAATAGGTCTTGACTCTTTATCCACTTTGTGAGTCTGTGTCTTTTAATTGGGTCATTTAGCCTGTTTACATTTAAGGTTAATATTGTTATGTGTGAATTTAATCCTGTCATTATGATGCTTGCTGGTTATTTTTCCCATTTGTTGATGCAGTTTCTTCATAGTGTTGCTCTTTACAATTTGGTATGTTTTCGCAGTGGCTGGTACTGGTTTTTCCTTTTCATATTTAATGCTTCCTTCAGGAGCTCTTGTAAGGCAGGCCTGGTGGTGTTAAAATCTCTCAGCATTTCTTGTCTCTAATGGATTTCATTTCTCCTTCACTTATGAAGCTTAGTTTGAAATTCTAGGTTGAAAATTCTATTCTTTAAGAATGTTAAATATTGGCCCCCACTCTCTTCTGGCTTGTAGAGTTTCTGCAGAGAGATCTGCTGTTAGTCTGTTGGGCTTCCCTTTGTGGGTAATCTGATCTTTCTCTCTGATTGCTATTCACATTTTTTCCGTCATTTCAACCTTGGTGAATCTGATGATTATGTGTCTTTGAGTTGCTCTTCTCAAGGAGTATCTTTGTAGTGTTCTTTGTATTTCCTAAATTTGAATGTTTGCCTGTCTTTCTAGGTTGGGAGAGTTCTCCTGGATAATATCCTGGAGAGTGTTTTCCAGCTTTGTTCCATTCTTCCTGTCACTTTCAGGTACACCAATCAACTGTACGTTTGGTCCTTTTACATAGTCCCGTATTTCTTGGAGGTTTTGCTTGTTCCTTTCCATTCTTTTTTCTCTAATCTTGTCTTCACACTTTATTTTATTAAGTTGATCTTCAATCTCTGATATTCTTTCTTCTGCTTGATCAATTCAGCTATTGATACTTGTGTATGCTTCACGAAGTTCTCCTGCTGTTTTTTCAGTTTCATTAAGTCATTTGTATTCTTCTCTAAACAGATTATTCTAGTTAGCAATCCCTGTAACCTTTTATTAAGGTTCTTAGCTTCCCTGAGGTTGGGTTAGAACATGCTCCTTTATCTTGGAGGAGTTTTTTATTATCCACCATCTAAAGCCTACTTCTGGCAATTTGTCAAACTCATTCTCTGTCCAGTTTTGTTCCCTTCTTGGTTAGGAGTTGTGATCCTTTGGAGGAGAAGAGGTGTTCTGGTTTTTGGCATTTTCAGCCTTTTTGCGCTGGTTTTTCCACATCTTCATGGATTTATCTGCCTTTGGTCTTTGATGTTGGTGACCTTCAGATGTGGTTTATGTGTGGACGTACTTTTTGTTGATGTTGATGCTATTGCTTTCTGTTTGTTAGTTTTCCTTCTAACAGTCAGGCCCCTCTGCTGCGTGTCTGCTGGAGTTGCTGGAGGTCCACTCCAGGCCCTGTTTGCCTGGGTATCACCAGCTCCCTGGCTTCAGCCCCCTTTCCAGAGGAGTGAATGTTGCTGTCTCACTGGCATTCCAGGTGCCGCTGGGGTATGAAAAACAAAAACAAAAACAAAATAAAAAACCTCCTGCAGCTAGCTCAGTGTCTACCCAAACGTCCACCCAGTTTTGTGCTTGAAACATTGGGCCCTGCTGGTGTAGGCACCCAAGGGAATCTCCTGCTCTGCAGTTTACAGATACCATAGGAAAAGTATATTATTTGGGCCATAGTGTACGGTTCCTCATGGCATAGTCCCTCAAGGCTTCCATTGGCTAGGGAAGGGAGTTCCCCAACCTCTTGTGCTTCCCAGGTGAGATGACACCCCACCCTGCTTCTGCTTGCACTCCATTGGCTGCAACCACTGTCTAACCAGTCCCAATGAGATGGACCACGTACCTCAGTTGGACACGCAGAAATCACCCACCTGCCTTCTACATTGTTCTCGCTGGGAGCTGCAGACTGAAGCTGTTCCTATTTGACTGTCTTGACCAGGAATCTACCTTTTAAGATTTTTAGGTAGTACTAAGCTCTGAAATCCTCTAATGATATGGTAGTATTTTGTCTTACTATTTTGGAAGAGCACGTTCCCATTTTTCAAATTGCCTCCTCACTTTTTTGAGACAAGGTCTTGCTTTGTTATCCAAGATGCAGTGCAGTGGTGCCATCATAGCTTACTGCAGCCTCAAACTCCTGGGTTCAAGTGATCCTTCTGCCTCAGCCTCCCAAGTATGCGACTATGGGTGCATACCACCACACCCAGCTAACTTTTAAAATTTTTTGTAGAGACGGGACTCCCTTTGTTGCCCAGGCTGGTCTTGAACTCCTAGCTTCAAGTGATCCTCTCACCTTGGCCTCCTAAAGTGCTAGTATTATAGGCATGAGCCACCTTGCCCAGCTCCTTCTTTCCTTAATTGCTCTCACTCTGTGGATTCAGGAACCAATGTGGAGTTACTGCTAGTTGTTTCATAAATCTATTGCCAGTGTGAACTCAGTAACTAAGGAGATAACTGCAGCATAAGTCTGTGGTCTCTGTGACACCGCTATTGATGGAATTAGTCCAGGCCTCATTGTATATCTGAATTCCCTAAGCTGCCACTTGACTAGTAGATCAAAGTGGGAGTCCAAATTCCCAGGTATTAAAGACAATTTGTAGCTAGTATCTAATGATGCCCAAAAGTTTAGGGTATCTTCTTTTCAATGGGACCCATACATGCTATTAAATGGTTGTCATTTCCTCTAGGATAAGGTTCAGAGGTGTCACTGTAATCATTTCTGGCTGCATTCTAGCGACATCTTCGAATGTGACATATAACCTTCCCATCAATCAGGGCCCTCTGAGTCTCTAAACTGACTTGAGTCAAGCTTCTTCTCACTGTGTAAAAAATTTGAAATATTACCAGAGAGTCTAAAAAAGACATTGTATGAAGAAGGATATTTCCCTGACTCCTTCATGGGATTCGTGAAGGGGTTGCCCCATTTACTCAGCTCACAGCTCTCAACTCCTCATGGGAGGGAGCATGTGAGTAAATGAGGCACAGACATGAGTGCTGGAGTCAGCAGGCTACTCCTGCACCAGCAGGAGCAAAATACACTCACTCAAACCCATTGTGTTCCACTCCTCATGGGAGCCGGTGCACAGGTGAGTGGGTGCAGGAGCCAGTATAAGTGCTTTTGAGCACCAGCAGAAGCCAACCTCATGCTGGCCTCGTGCAGCATCTGGGGCAGACATGCCCATGACCCCTGAAGCCTCAGAAGGAGTGTTACAGTGCTCTTTTAGCTCTGCTGTCTGCAGAAGGCTTAAATGTTAACAGCTCAGTGGACCTGGACCCACTGCCTTTTTGTGTGAGGTGGCTGTCTTCTGCCAGTGATAGCAAAGGGTCAATGTGACAGCCTTTTGCATCTGCATTCATGGCACCTGAGCTCTTGTCTGGTGTCCAGGAGAAATGAGGTCACATGAACAAATTGAAGGATGGTAAATGTGGGGAATTGTATTGCCAATGGAGGTGTCTCTCAGTGGGAAGGGGTGCTACAAAGGACATGGGGCAGGAAGGTAATCTTCCCCTGAAGTCCAGACATCTCCAGCTAGATTCTTCTCCAAAGTTACACTGTGAAGCTGTCCCTCTGAAGTCAAGCCACTTCTCTCCCATGTCCAACTGTAGTCTCCAATGTCCAGCTGCTTCTCCTCTCTGCCAGCTGAGTACTGGGGTTTTTATAGGCAAAGGACAGGAGGAGCCAGGCAGGCCATGAGTGGTTTTGGAAAAGGCAATATTCAAAGTGGCAAAACTAGGATGTAAGTTCTCATTTTGGGCCATGATTTCGGGCTTGAGGGTGGGGTTTTGTTGGGAACCTGAGCTTATCTGCCTAGAATTTCTCTGCCTCTTGCCTCTATCACTGTATCAAATACACCACTTCATGAGTCCACCAAAATTTAGGCTGCAGCAATGTTTTGCCTTTATTTGGCAACCTGAGGTTGTTATTTCTTTGTGAATCCACTAATTAATAGAAACGTAAGTTGCATGACAACATGCATTACTTACTTTCATTGCTCAACTCAGTTATTTCACTGATAAGGAGGAGGAACACAGGAACACATTGTGATCATCTTATTGTTAACTATTCATGTATTCATTCAACAAATATTTATGGAACATCTGCTATACATCAGACACTGTTCTAGATGCTAGAGATACAGCAGTGACAAAATCAGGAAAAATATATTTGCCCTCCTATGCAGCTTTCATACTGGTAGATGAAGACCAACAGCCAAGATAAATAGATAAATACATTGTATTTTAGATGGCAATAATACAAATAAAAACAAATAGAGGTGATGGAAGTGACAATTTGGGGGCTACTTGATAGCAATTTTAAGTAGACTGACTAGGTAAGTCCCTACCGAGGTGACATTTGATTGAAGACCTGAAGGAGGTAAGGGGGTGAGCTCTGCAGGTGTCTGGGGTCAGAACAATCAAGACAGAGAAAACAGTAAGTGTGCATGTATGGGGGAGGAACCATGCCAGGTATGTTTGAGGAACAGAGACTACTAATAAGTGATGCAAAAATAATTGAGAAAAATATTGTAGATTAAATAAAAGAGTTAGCAAGCTTAAAGTAAGCACTAGGATAATTTTTAAAAATGTATATATTTTTCATCATGCAATGATTTAAAATACTAGAAAGCAGCAAGAAAATTTCTAATGATATGGGGCAAATACTCACAAAATGACCTGAATATACAACTCTATATATTATATGACCCCAAGTCTATAAAATTATATATCATTATCAAATGACATAAACTGGTAGGGATATTCCCCAAAAGATTTTTCTGAGTTGTAGGATTTGAGAAATATTTTTCCCTCCTTATTCATTCTATATTGTATACACTGTTTTTTTTTTTAAACTTTATTTTATATTCTCTAAAGAAACTGTATTTTTTTAAAATAGCCCTTAAGAGCTCAGAATTTGTATCAGACAAACCTCAGTTGAAGTGCTGGATCTATTTACTTACCAACTGTGTTACGCTGGACAAGTGACCTTAGCAGTGTCCATATGACCTTAGCAGTGTCCAAATATATGAAATAGAGATAAGAATAATGATCTTATAGGGTTGTTTTAGATCATTAAGTGTGATAATGTTGATAAAGGTGTTATGATCTGTCATAAATTCTCAATACATGATAACTAGTGATTATTAATCAACAGTATAGCTTTTGTAATCAGATAATTTCTTAAGGGACAGAAAGAGATAAAACTCGTAAGCTAACACATATGTGTGTTAAATGATAACCTCTCCTCTCTGAATTTCAAAACAGTAATATTTCAGAGGATTTCTACTCAGAATTCCCTTCACAGTCACTGCTTCTTTAGCGGTTCAAGCAGGATTCTTATTCTGGGTCTAAGAGTATAAATAAGAAGAGGTTTATTGTAGTTTCAATAAATGCATTATTTCTCATTTTAAAAGTTCTACATAGCTGTTATAAACAATTTGGATCAGGTATGTTATATGAGAAAAAATAAAGCCAGTGAGATAACCACTACAATCTATATGTGTTTCCAATATTTTACATTATGTCTTGAAAATCTGAAAAATGTTTATATATATGTATGCATGATTTGATTAATACAAAATAACATTTTGAAATTACTTTTAGTTTTCCATAACTTAAATAACAATACGAATATTTTGTTTAAGTTAAAGAGGATTTTAAAACATAGTAAAGAAAATGTACTTAGGTTTAAATCTTAAAACATACTAAATAAAATGTACTTATGTTTAAATTTTCAATAAAATTAGAAAGATGAATCATATATTATAACATGACCAATTCTTCTTCAAAAATTGGTCGTTTCACCAGACTGAGCATTCAAGACTAAGTTAAATTAAATATGCTTTTTACTGAAATAAACGTGAACCTCTACATAAAGGACATTTTTATTTATTACATTTTCTTCTAAAACATTTTAAAATGCTAAACATATAAGCAGTGGCAGTGCACTAACCATCCGTAATTATAATCCTATTCATTGTTTTAAAGTGCTTATTCCTAGGCCATTTGAGCCTGTCAGCATATTTTCAATTTAATATGCCAAGGTCAAATGCACTCTAGAGATATTTGTTAATGGAATTTTTAGGCAAGTTCATGCTATTGTACAGTAGACTAAACAATTTGATGACCAGCACATTTAGAATACATATTATGTAATTTCAGAGAGCTTTGAAAATGAAGAGGCACCTTCTAAATGCTAAATACTATCTTTGGTCATTCCTTCTGAAGAAAGATTGAAAAAATAATTTTGCTGACTTTTCTCTAGTGAGACAATGTATAGATTAATTGTGAGTATATATTTCATTCTTTCAGTAATTACTGCAGTAGGCTTAAAAGTATGTTTAGAAACATTCGAATGGACAGTGAGGAAAACAAGATAGAATGACTGGAAGAACTTGGCTGTCATTAATTTGCTAACAATTGTGCACACATCGATATTATGAAATCATGTTATAGAAGGCAAACCATCCATTAGCTAACTTATGAATGTAACATTAATTTCAGAAGAATTTATTTTCTCCTATTAATCTAAAGGAGATTTAAAAAGCTATTAAGTATATTTTAAATAATGCTATATTTTAAATAATGTTGCCCTCAGCCATTTTAATGTTATGACAGGAATACTCCAGTGTTTATCAAAATGAATTTTGACGTTGAACACAGTTATTCTGTTCTTAAAATAATTTTCTTCCTTAGATTCTATCATTTACTGAGTTTTTCTCATATTTCTCCATTTCTTTGTTCAACTCTTCTTTCCACATCTCATTTTTGGGCTCCTCTCACTTTCCTAACTTATTATTGGTGATTTTTAAAAAACCATCTCTCTTTGTATACCTTAAGCCTCTCACCTGAATATTTTTATGGAATATCCTTATTTTGTTTTCCAAGTAAATTCAGATAATAACTAAATGTTAGTATCCTAGACTCATTCCAATGGCCGATTTCTAAATTCCAGCTCTTTTTTATACCTACCCAGTTAGGACACTACTAAGTTTCAAAAATCCGTCTAAGGTATCTCATAAATCTCCTCTCTCCCCTCCAATAGTTATTGCTATAACCACAAATGAAATAAAGAAGTCATGGGCCAGGTGTTGGGGCTCATAGCTGTAATCTCAGTGCTTTCAGGTGAAAGTAGGAAGATTACTTGAGGCCAGGAGTTTGAGACTAGCCTAGACAACATAACAAGACCCTGTCTCTACAACAACAATTTAATAAATAAAAATATTTTAAAATTATCTGGGCATGGTGGAATATGCCTGCAGTCCCAGCTACTCAGGAGGGTGAGGCAAGAGGACTGCTTTCATCCAGGCATTTGAGGTTACAGTGAGCTATCGTCACACCACTGCACTTCAGCCTGGGTGACAGAGCAAGACCCTGACTCTCTAATGAAAAAAAAAAGGTAAGATCTATTTATCTAGACAACAATAACCAATAGACTTTCTGCAGTGATAGACATATTCTATATCTCTGTTGTCCAATACAGTAGCCTTTAGGGGAGTTATTGAACACTTGTAATGTGATTAGTGCAGTTGATGAATTTACCTTTAGTTTATTTAATTTTAATTAACTTTAATTTAAATTTGAATGGATACATATGGCTACTAGCTACTATATTGGACAACATAGCCCTAGAATATTTTGTGTAGTTTGACTTAAACTCAGATGTTCCAGGATAAAGACCTTCCAATCTTTCTTAAATGCAAGAAACTGTAGATTTTTTTCACTGCTTAGAGACTATCAAAGTCTATTCCTATGCTACTATTTAGTCCATATTCCATAGGTTCACATGTAAGGTCCACTTTGATCTGGTTCAATCACACATTTTCAGTCAAGTTTTTATTAATGTAATTCTTGTGTACTCTAATCCACCCAAATTAAATTATTTTTATTAGGAATCCATAGCTTATGCTTTCTCTGCACTCATCATTTCACTCATCTAGTATTCTCTTCTAGACATCCTTTGCCCAAACTGCATTTTCAAATCGTCTTAGCTGTTAAGTTTACGTTGCCACTTATTTCATGAAGTCTTTTCAATTTCTCCTGCTTAAGCAAGTTCTCCTTGCACTGAATCATTCTAGTTATCTATCTTTATTTCCTCTTGACATATATTTATTTTATCATTACATAATTTTATAAGCTTTTTGAGGTCATGTTCCAAATCTGATTTATGCCATAATCCTTAGCCTTTGGTCCACTGTCTGGCACATTGAACATCCAAAATAACTGGTTATCAAATGAATGGATTAAATAATAACTGAGTGAATGTGGACACTTGAATTTGAAAATTTTATCATCATTATCAGAACAATCCAAGTGAAGGTAATTAAACCATTAGATAAATATGAATTTATAAATAAGTACATCCATGTATGGGGACATGTTGTATACATACTCCCAAATATGCAAGTAATCTTTTCAGTTATAGCTTAATTATTTGCATATTTTACACAAATGGTTGGCATTTTTATATGCATATACAACACATATAAATTATTGTCTTTTATTTACAGTAAAAAGTATATTTTTGATTTTTCTCGGTAATTGACTCTGTTCTTTTACTTCCCACATGCATAGCAATCTTATATACTACAAAATAAAATGTTGTATGAAAATATTTATTTTAAACCAGAATATTTTGTTAAATTGAAAAGATTTTTTTCCACCATGAGCATTTGTTTGCCATCTGTATACAGTCCATGTAAACTGCTCATTACTATTACTTGAATAGTGGACATCCTGTTCCTTAGAACTATTGAATTATGGCAGTTATGAATGAATTTAAAATCTTGCCAGTTGTATTGGCTCATGCCTATAATCCCAGCACTTTGGGAGGCCTAAGTGGGAAGATTGCTTGAACCCAGGAGTTCAATGCTGCAGCAAGTTATGATTGTGCCACTTCACTCCAGCCTGGATGACAGAGTGAGACTCTGTATCATGAAAATAATTTTTAAAAAATCGGATACTGTATTTAGTATTTTTTGAGCTGTATGGATCCTGAGAAGTTCATTATTTCCAAATAAACATTAATCCTAAATAGCAAATAGGTATATTAATAGTATAAGCACAATCCCAATGATCTATAATAGAACATTTTTCAATAACAAACATTGCCTTATTTTGTTACAAAAATCAGTAATTCCACTGTAAATAGGATTAAATGACAAACTGCAGTAAGGGTGGCATGAAACAGGGCTCAATTGTTAAAGAAGACTCACAGGACCAACTATGACAAGGCTTACAAATCTACAGTTCACTGCATTAAAGGGCTATAATAAGGCAACAGCATTTAGCAGGATATGGATCACAGCCAAAGGCACTTTCACAGTAAGGGTTCAGAGAAGCTAGGCATAAGCTCCTACTATCTTTTTGCAAAGACCATACCAAGATGCACCTTTATTCTCAGACCAGGAGCAAACTCTTTTTTCTCATGTCAGTAACCACCTCTGTGTGCACATAAAATTACAGAACCAGAGAGCCCAAAATGGAGTGTCAATCAGGATTTTTTATAGTCTGAGTTTCATGTAGACATATTTCTGCAACATAACCAGCCACAATGACAGAGCCCTCCAATTCATTCATGTGCAAATCATCAACCTCAATTTTTTCAATAAATAATGTTGACATGCAAATCATCCTCAAAACTCCTTAGCCCCATAGTTACAAAGCAATACTAATAGTCACTATAGCTTGTGCCCTTGTTATGATCAGTACAGTGCAAGTACTGATCTTATTTTAGTAAAACAACTGAGAACAATTCCAGATCTGTGGGAATTAACTCTCACATCACAGAAACCAAATAACAGGAGCTCTTTCTTGCAACACATAAAAGTGACAAAGGATTAGTATTCAAAATATATAAGAGCCACTTGTAAATTAAAAAGACCAAGAGAAAACCATGAAAACGAAGAGAAAACACAAATATTAAACACATACACATACACACAAACTCGCTAATGATTTAGGAATGGTGTTAAAAATATAACACTCATCAGATTGCCAATTATTTCAAAGTCTGTATAATAGTTTCAATAAGAGTCTGGGTAGTCAGAAGCCCCCAATATGCTGCCATGGTAGTGTAAAATGGTACAGTCACTTAAAAGAGCAATTTGGCAAGCCTTACAATAATTAGGGATGTTTACACCATAAGATTAACTACTCAATTTACATAAATGTATCTTAGAGAAACTAGAAAATGTAACATGGGGAAACATTTGCACAGTTATTTAAAACAACATTGTTCATAACCATGAAAAATTAGAAGCAATATACTGCCTATATATAGAAAAATAAAATAATAAATTATATATTTATTCAATGAAGTACTCAGTAGAAGTTGAAGTAAATGAGTAAATACTCATGTATTAAGAGTCAAGATTGCAATGTTATACAACTCCTGAATTGTGTATGTGTTATTAACACTAAAATTTAAAAACATAAAGTTGAGAAAGAGAAAGTAAGTTTCAGAAAGATACAATAATATTATATCACTTATATGAAGCTTCAAAAGACAAAAATGTATGACATATTATTTATGGATCTATACAAATACAGCAAAATAGAAAACTTAGAAAATATAAATACAGCTTTCGGGATAGTGAGTACCTTTGGGGAGAAAGTTAAGAAGTGTTATCAACTAGAGGTCCAAAAAGATTTTTCTCTGAAATCAAGGACTTATAGTAATTGTGGCACAATGCTAACTAAGCTGTTTAGAAAATAAAATCTGTGCCTCCTAGAATTTGGGTTATAGATGGACAAATGAAAGGTTTGCATCTGAAAAAAGTTCTACCAAATAGACAGGAAGACCATGACAGTCAAACTGCACACACATCAGAAATAGAAATACATAATTTTTTAAATGTAAAAACAATGTAAAATGTATTAAATGTGGATTTTATGTAAGGGAGCCTGCCTGGGTTTCCTCCTAAAAGTATTGGATCCTTCCTAAGATTTTTGCCTAGTTGAAGAATATGATCCTAGTCTAAAAATAGACTTTGCTGAAGTTGCTTATCATCTTAAGGAGATTTTGGGCTGATATGATGGGGTCTTCTAAATATACGATCATGTCATCTGCAAATAGAGACAATTTGACTTCCACTTTTCCTAATTGAATACCCTTTATTTCCTTTCCTTGCCTGATTGCTCTGGTTAGAACTTTCAATACTATGTTGAATAGGAATGGTGAGAGAGGGCACCCTTGTCTACTGCCAGTTTTCAAAGGGAATACTTCCAGTTTTTGCCCATTGAGTAAGATATTGGCTGTGGGTTTGTCATAGATAGCTTTTATTATTTTGAGATACCTTCCATCGATACCTATTGAGAGTTTTTTAGCATAAAGGGCTGTTGAATTTTGTCAAAAGCCTTCTCTGCATCTATTGAGATAATCATATGGTTTTTGTCTTTGGTTCTGTTTATGTGATGGATTACATTTATAGATTTATGTATGTTGAACCAGCCTTGCATCCCCGGGATGAAGCCTACTTGATCGTGATGAATAAGCTTGTTGATGTGCTATGGTTTGCCAGTATTTTATTGAAGATTTTTGCATCGATCTTCATCATGGATATTGGCCTGAAATTTTATTTTTTAATTGTGTTTCTGCCAGGTTTTGGTATCAGGATGATGTTGATCTCATAAAATGAGTTAAGGAGGATTCCCTCTTTTTGTATTGTTTGGAATAGTTTCATAAGGAATGGTACCAACTCCTCTCTTTGTCTGTCTGGTAGAATTCAGCTGTGAACCCATCTGGACCTGGGCTTTTTGGTTGGTAGGCTATTAATTGCTACCTCAACTTCAGACCTTGTTATTAGTCTATTCATGAATTCAACTTCTTCCTGGTTTAGTTTTGGGAGGATGTAAGTGTCCAGGAATTTATCCATTTCTTCTAGATTTACTGGTTTATGTGCATAGAATTGTTTGTAGTAATCTCTGATGGTAGTGTGTATTTCTGTGGAATTGGTGGTGATATTCCTTTTGTCATTTTTTATTGCATCTATTTGATTCTTCTCTCTTTTCTTTTTTATTAGTCTGGTCTATATATTTTGTTGATCTTTTCAAAAAACCAGCTCCTCGATTTATTGNTGGTCTCTATCTCCTTCAGTTCTGCTCTGATCTTAGTTATTTCTTGTCTTCTGCTAGCTTTTGAATTAGTTTGATCTTGCTCCTCTAGTTCTTTTAATTTTGATGATAGGGTATCGATTCCAGAACTTTCCTGACTTCTCATGTGGGCATTTAGTGTTATAAATTTCCCTGTAGACACTGCTTTAAATGTGTCCCAGAGATTCTGGTATGTTGTGTCTTTGTGGTTTTGAAGAACCTCTTTATTTCTGCCTTCATTTCATTATTTATTCATGCACATGTATATTGATTGTGGCACTGTTTACAATAGCAGAGACATAGAACCAACCCTAATGCCCATCAACAATAGACTGGATAAAGAAAATGTGGCACATATATACCATGGAATACTATGCATCCCTAAAAAAGGATGAGTTCATGTCCTTTGCAGGGACATGGATGAATCTGGAAATCATCATTCTCAGCAAACTGACACAGGAACAGAAAACCAAACACCACATGTTCTTAGTCATAAGTGTGTGTTGAACAATAAGAACATGTACACAGGGAGGGGAACGTCACACACTGGGGTCTGTTGGGGGGGTGGGGAGGCTAAGGGAGCGATAGCAGGGGTTGGGAGGGATAACATTAGGAGAAATACCTAATGTAGATGAAGGGGGAATGGAGGCAGCAAACCAGCATGGCATGCGTATACCCGTGTAACAATCCTGCAAAATCTGCACATGTACCCAAGAACTTAAAGTATAATATAAAAAAAAAAGAAACTGAAGAAATCGTCTTACACTGCAAGCCAGAATGGAGAAATTTGCAAAGTCAGGAGTGGTGAACTTAAATGGCTTCAGTTGTAATAATTTTCAGTAATTCTCACAAACACAGAAAAGCACTCCATGTAATAATAATTGATATTAAGAATCTGCCATACCTAGAGGAAATGATAAAGGAAAAACATCTGTCATTTAACAAAATTATTCTTGATCTTGTAGGCTGTCCATTTGGGAAGGAGAGTGAGGAAAGAAACAGAAATTTAAGGCAGAGTAGAGATGATGAAGATGAAGAACCACATAATATTGAAGAGTGGGCATTATAGGATATAGGATATAGGATATAGGACTGGACCAAGCAAGAGAATCAGCTCCTAATTAAATAACACAATGGAAATTTGATAATTATAAGAAACTGGAAAGTTTAATTGTAAAAATGAGGCTGTTTATGACTAAGTGTGGCCAAAGATTTTTTCATTATCTAATAGCAATCATAAATGTTATAAGATCTGCCTGAAATTTCATTCTAGGCCATGGGAGAAATAGCCCTACAGCTGGTGTAAAGTGTCAGTGAGATGAACAGACATTTTGTATTTATTTATGCCTTAAATGATGTTGTTTTTACATTAAAAGGAGTAATTGTAATTTTACATAGAACAAACAGGGCACAAAGAAACATATATATTCCATATAGCAGTTGAAATACAGACAAATCTACTCCTTGATGATTTGCAGGCATCGTTATAATAAACTAGGAGAGGCACGTTGAATTTCATGATTATATCATCAATTACTCTTAGAATTTCCAGAGTTTTTCCTATTTTTCTGCAAATTACTATTTAATACACATTCCAATCCTGTATATTTGTTTTAAGATAAGAATCTAGAAAATGCCACACTGGAAACATAAAAAAGAATTGGGGGATCATTCATATAACATAGGTACAATGTGTTGGCTGAGTTTGTTTGTTTTTTTTTTTTTTTTTCATAATGATTAATGCATTAGTTTTCAGGGTAAACTTCAATAATTATCACACAATCCTGAAGCAGAAATAATAATTATTTGAGTTATTTGATTGATGGTATATTTACTGCAAACGTGTGTCTATTATATATAATATTACATGATCTCTAAGTAATTTTGATATCTAAGTAATCTCTATCAATTTTGGAAATATGAAGAATATAAGGTCATAATATTGGTAACTGTTAGCATGATAGGACATATCAACACCTCAGTGAACCCAGAATATATATCCTACCTGTAGGTTTGAATTATTAGCACTTCAAAACTGGGGCTTAGCCTAGGAGGGCTCATGGGTTTGCCTAGGTAAGAATTTAAGGGTAAACTGGTGGTATTAGACAGAATCTTTTACTCAATGGTGCTGCTCCTTGTGGAACAGGGCTAAGTGAAAGGCAGTGTGCCCATGGTAGACAACACACTGGCTATTGTCAATTTTGTTTATATCCACTTAAACTCACTTTCATTTATATGCAAATTAAAGAGTAGATTAATGCAAATTGTGTGGCTGGTTATTTAGAACATTCTTGGAAGGGGGTGATAACTTCTAGGTTGTTGCCATGAAAAAGGGTGTAACTTTTGGGTTGTTGCCATGGCATTTGTAAACTGTCATGGTGCTGGTGGTACTGTCTTATGCAAAAGAGCAATGAGGGCAGCTAGATATGCCTTTTGTCAACATCTACTGGTTCCTGAAGGTTTCTTTATCCTTTCTGGACCAGATCCTATTTTGCATCTACTCATTCCAGCAGGAACCAATAAATCATGCACTTTTATCAGTATCACTTTGCTGTATATCAAACATACACACACATTTTATTTTTAAATTTCCTACTTGTACCAATGTTCCATTATACAGTTAATTACAAAATATATGCAAATATTAGAAATGTAAAAGTTTTAAAATTAAGATCAAATAAGCAGTATTTCTACATAGATATTTTATAAGAATGTTCAGCCAGACTAAACTTCATTAGATTCTGGCTTTGAAATTCTTAACTTCTGTTTGAAATAACATATATATATATATATACACATATATACACACACACATACATATGATGTCACTAATGCTTTAGTATGTGCTGCTCCCTAGAAGACCTCATTTTGGAAGTCTGATGACTGTAGAATTTGGTAACCATAGGAATGCACGTCATAGAAATAAGAAGTTCTTCAAAAATAACCCAAGTAGCAGATATACACTCAGGCATAAATCAAGCAAATACTGAATACAAACATTTGGAAGAATAGGATAGTGTTAGTGATATGTATTGGAAAATAAAATATTAAAATAATTACCTGTCTCTAAGATGTAGAAGTGAACACTATTATAGTGCATTTGTGGGACAGACACATAGGGAATCTTCAGTTAAACTAGATTTATTCTAATAATTAATTTGCAAGACACAAGAAAGGTAGAGCCATTGACTTCTGCATAAAGAAGGTTTTCCTATCCTCTAAAAGTAGAATGGAAATACACTATGATTAACACCTTGTTCAGATGAATGCTCATGGCAAACAGAAGAGTCTTTAACATAGAGGAATTAGACAGAGAGAAACTTGTCCTGGGTAACCAGACACATGGATTCACATAAATCATGCTGAATCACTCAAGCGTTTGTATAAACATGTTCAGTGACTATTGAGAATAACCATGGTTGTTCAACTTTTGATTAAGTGTAGAGACTGAAAATTGCCTGACTAGAAATTTCATCATAAAAGATAGCAGCCTTTACAATGCAAATTTGCAAGTAAGGCGAAAAAAAGGGAAAATAATTATAAGACACTAAAGCAATGTTAAAAAAATAAATACAAGATTGTGAATAGATCCTATATGTAATCACTTCTCTGGGTTATTACTAGAGAAGGTTCTCAGGTATTTATTGAAGAGAGTTTGGAGGTTAAAATAAAAATCTGACTGCAGCATTCTGCAGTATTCCTAGAACCACAGCTTTAAAAGAAATAAATCTGCACTCCAGAATGAAGAATGTTATGTGGACAGATAATCTAGAGCAGACATCACCAAATTCCAGTAGTGGGTCAAATTGAGTACACTGCCTGTTTTTGTAAGTAAAATTTTATTGGAACAGAGCCACTCCCATTTATTTATGCATTGTCTGTGACTACTTTCACAATGTAATAGCACAGTTGACAGTTACAATACAAATTGTATGTCCTGGGAAGCCTAAAATATTTGCTTTCTTGTCCTTTACAGAAAAAAAAATATATATAATTTATAGTTCCCGAGGGGAAAAGAAAATGCTATTAAAGTCTCTGAAAAGACCTGTAATTGGTATCAGCATATTTAATTACTAAATATACATATTTAATTTATGGACAATTATTTTACATACATTTAACCATTTTCTTGATATCCTGAAATTACTCTATATGTGTGTATGTGTGTGTGTGTGTAGACCTATTTGGTCGATAACATACAATTTATTCCAGAATGTACCTTTGGGCATTCTCCATCAGTCATCTGGGGTTTCTTTATTCTGTTTTAAAAGAAATTTTGTCTCCAACAATATACCATTTTCGTATTTCTTCAGACACCAGATCTAGAATATATGTAGTAGAACTGAAAATTTCCATTTAGGTTCTTGAAGGTAGAGAAGTAGACTAAATAAGAAACATTTCCAAAAGATTTCATTAGCTGTTTTTGCCCTGGACTGTTATACTATTTATCACATATGAATGACCTGCAAAGGGCACAGAAGATCATAAACCATTCAGTTTAGCTTTTATTTCAAAAGCAGAGTTTATCTCATGAGAATATCTCAAATCATTTATCTGGACATTTCATTATTATATTAGAGCTTCTTCTGTCTCCTTAGTAAAATATTCCTGTATACCACTACTTTACATCTCTCTTCAGATCAGAATGTCTTTGCATAAATGTCCTTGTCTTTTAATGCTATTTTGTGTGAATAGACCAGAATGATCATTTTCACAACAATTCTCTCTACTAGCTGTTACCAAAATGCCAGGGATTGGCTCTAGGTCCTGTTGCTTGCCAAACAGAAAGCTAATCACTGGGACAATGAGTATTTCCAGGGAAGAAGGATTTATTCAGGTGCTGCAGCTAAGTAGAATCGCAGATAAGTGATACGGTTTGGCTATGTCACCACCCAAATCTCATTTTGAATTGTAGCTCCAATAATTCCCAAATGTTGTGGGAGGACCCTGGCGAAAGATAATTGAATCATGGGGGCAGTTTCCCTCATACTGTTCTCATGGTAGTGCGTAAGTCTCACAAGATCTAATGGTTTTATAAGGGGTTTCCCCTTTTGCTTGGTTCTCATTCTTTCTTGTCTGCCACCATGTAAGATGTAGCTTCACCTTCTGCTATGATTGTGAGCCCCGCCCACCCCCACAGCCACATGGAACTGTGAGTCCATTAAACATCTTTTTCTTTACAAATTACCCAGTTTCTCTATTAGCACTGTGAAACCGAGCTAATAACAGGTAGCAGGGCACTGCTGTGAAGACACCTGAAAATGTGGAAGCAACTTTGGAACTGAGTAACGGGCAGAAGTTGGAACAGTTTGGAGGGCTCAAAAGAAGATAGGAGGATGTGGGAAAGTTTGAAACTTCCTAGAGACTTGTTGAATGGCTTTGATCAGAATTCTGATAGTGATATACACAGTAAGATCTAGGCTGAGGTTATCTCAGATGAAGATAAGGAACTTCTTGGGAACTGGAGTAAAGGTCACTCATGCAATACAAAGAGACTGGTGGATTTTTGCCCCTGCCCTAGAGAAACAGGGAACTTTGAACTTAAGAGAGATGATTTGGGGTATCTGGCAGAAGAAATTTCTAAGTGGCAAAGCATTAAAGAAGAAGCAGAGCAAAAAAGTTTGGAAAATTTGCAGCCTGATGATGCAATAGAAAAGAAAAACTCATTTTCTGGGGAAAAATTCAATCAGGCTGCAGAAATTTGCATATGTAATGAATCTGTCAATGTTAATCACCATGACAATGGGGAAAATGTCTCCAGGGCATGTCAGAGACCTTCATGGCAGCCCTTCCAAACACAGGAATGGAGGCCTAGGAGGGAAAAATGGTTTCATGGATAAAATGGTTTTCTGGGCTGGATCCAGGGCCCTCCTGCTGTGTGCATCCTGGGGAATTGATTCCCTGTGTCCTAGCCACTCCAGCTATGGCTAAAAGGGGCCAAGATGTAGCTTGGGCTCTGGCTTCAGAGGGTGCAAGCCCCAGCCTTAGCAGCTTCCACGTGGTGTTGAACCTGCAGGTGCACAGAAGTCGGGGACTGGGGTTTGGGAACCTCCGCCTGGATTTCAGAGGATGTATGGAAATGCCTGGATGGCTAGCTGTAGGTATGTAGCCCTCTTGGAGAACCTCTGCTAGGGCAATGTGGAAGGGAAATGTGGGGTTGGAGCCCCACACAGAGTCCCCACAGGGACACTGCCTAGTGGAGCTATGAGAAGAGGGCCACCATCCTCCAGACCCCAGAATGGTAGATCCACCTACAGCTTGTACTGTACACCTAGCAAAGCTGCAAACACTCAAAACCAGCTCATGAAAACAGCCAGGTGGTAAGCTGTACCCTGCAAAGCCACAGGGGTGGAGCTACTCAAGGCCAAGAGATCCCACCTCCATCAGTACACCTTGGATGTGAGACATGGAGTCAAAGGAGATCATTCCAGAACTTTAAGATTTGACTGCTTTGCTAGATTTCGGACTTGAGTGAGGCCTGTAGCCCCTTTGTTTTCACCAATTTCACCCATTTGGAATGGCTGTATTTACTCAATGCCTGTACCCCCATGGTATCTAGGAAGTAACTAACTTGCTTTTAATTTGACAGGTTCATAGGCAGAAGGGACTTGTCTTGACTCAGATAAGACTTTGGACTGTGGACTTTTGAGTTAATGCTGAAATGAATTAAGACTTTGGGAGACTGTTGAGAAGGCACTATTAGTTTTGAAATGTGAAGACATGAGATTTGGGAAGGATCGGGGTGGAATTATATGGTTTGGCTGTTTCCCCACCTAAATCTTATCTTAAATTGTAGCTCTCATAATTCCCATGTGTTGTGAAGGAACCTGATGGGAGGTAATTGAATCATGGGGGCAGTTTCCTCCATGCTGTTCTCATCGTAGTAAGTCTCATGAGATCTGATGGTTTTATAAGGGGTTTCCCCTTTCACTTGGCTCTCATGCCTGCCACCATATAAGACATGCCTTTCACCTCTGCCATGATTGTGAGGCCTCCCCAGCCATATGGAACTGTGAGTCCATTAAATCTCTTTTACTTTATAAATTACCCAGGCTCAGGTATAACTTTATCAGCAGCATGAAAATTGACTCATACAATAAGTCTCAAGTCTATCTCCCCAAATTTTGGTATAATCATAGTCTAATTTTAGTCTCAAAACCATGTAAAATATGAGTTTTATATAGCATGGAAGAAATGTAACCATGTATATAAGAGAGCATGAATTAGGGTAAAGGAGGAGAGGAGTTCATTGATAGGAAGGAGGTGGTCAGTGAGGCAATCATGATGGGTGAGAGGTCTGGTATTTCATTGTCCAGATGCAGTGACCTAGTGAGTTTCAGTCCCTTGATACTATCTGGGAGGACTGAGTATTGGTTTCCTGAGAAAGGAACTCAAATAAGACAAATATGACTTTCTCAAGTTTTGAGACTGGGAAGGTAGATTTACATGTTTATTTGAAGGAAACAATAAACATCAGTTCTATGGGACAATTGTGCAGGTTTCAGCTACATTATTTTCAGGAATCAAGTTCTGAGTAGATAACATTTCTGTGTGATTGAGGGGAGTGGTATGTATAGTGTCCATAATAAACAACTTTGACAATAAATTTTTCCCAACTTTTCTGTCCCAGTCTGCACCAATGCTTCCTTCAGTTTGGTTTTAGAAATTTATTCCTTTCATTTATTGTTTGTAATATATTATCTAAAAATTAATGTGCCACTAGTAGAGATGACTTTATAAAATTTTTATACGAGTTAATATCATAAATTACAGTGGTCTTGAAGAACTGATAGTTATTATAGCAGTAGTTTTTCAAAAATGGAAACAAATGGCAGAATTAAGTCCAGGGTACAATGTGGAGCAAGGGGATAACGGATACTGAGATGGATGGATAGCACATTAAAGCTAAAGTATTTAGTAGAAATGATACACATAATCTTCCCTACTTTATGATTCTGCCTACGGTTAGGTCTGCTCAGCAACTCAGTATGCTGACTTTATTTGCTGAGAAAGAAAGCGAGATAAGAAAGAGGAGGAAGAGGAAAAGGGAAAGGAGGAAGAGGAGGAGAAAAAAGAAGAAACTCTGCCTCTAAGTAGTTGCTCATTGCTTTAGGAATTTCTAACCGATGGATCCAAATTACTGTATCCTATCCTGAGACTGTGTTTTTGCTACCACTCCCCAACCCCCACCCTGACCACAGATTATCTTCTGTCTATTATTTAATATTTAATGAAGAGTTCTTTCAGAGGGGTGTTCTTTTGAATGTAATTGATAAGGAAGTGCTGGGAAGGGAAGAATGTGGTCCTTTTAAATGATACAGAATGGGGCAAGGAAAGTGCTGGGTAGAGGAAGGCATAGTCCCTGGCTAGGGCTCTACCACCATGGGCCTATGCGAGGACAGCCATTTCTGTTTTCCTCTCCAAATGTGGCATTTTCCAAGACCACCCTGGCCTGCCACACCCCCATCCTAGGCTTATAAAAACCCAAGACCCTAGCAAGGCAGAGACACAAGCTGCTGGATATGGAGAGGAGCAGATCATGGAAGAAGATACAGGTGGCTGGATGCTGAGAGAACGTCAAGAGGAGCACGCTGGCGGAAGAGCACATCGACAGAAGCTGGCATCCGGGCAGGCCATCAACTGGTAGGATGAAGCAGAGTTTGGCCGGGGCAGTTGGAGAAGTGCCCAGGCTGCAGAGTGGTGGGACTCCAGGAAAAATCATCTCCCTTCTGGCTCCCCCATCCACTGAGAGCTACTTCTACTCAATAAAACTTTGCACTCATTCTCCAAGCCTAGTGTGATCTGATTCTTCTGGTGCACGAAAGCAAGAAACCCCAGGATACAGAAATCCCACTGTCCTTGTGATAACAGGATCTAATCGAGCTAACTAACACAAGCCGCCTACAGATGGGTAAACTAAAAGGGCACACAGTAACATACACCCACTGGGGCTTCAGGAGCTGTAAACATTCAGACCTAGACACTGCCTTGGAATTGGAGCCCCACAACCTGCCCATCTATATGCTTCCCTAGAGGTTTGAGCAGCAGGGCACTGAAGAAGCAAGCCACTCCCCCTGTCACATGCCCTGGCAAGGGGGACAGGAGAACCTTTCCCGTTTCATAATTACTTTGCCAGAATGACTTCTGGCAAAGTTATTCCAATTCCAAAATTCTTGGCTTCAGGCTGCAAAATTTCCCATGAATATGTACAAAATGTGTGTACTAACATAGAATGCCATAGGCCCGTGGAAGTGTCTGTGCACATGATGATTAAACAAAATGGTGAGATAAGTTACCTGGCATTATAACACAAAACACAAAATCAGGGAGACAATAAGTAGTTAGCTACACTTCATTTTTTTTTTTTTTTTAATTTAGGCTAAAAACTGATTTGGCTGTCTGTAGTAATGAACTAATCTTCTCACCACCACCTCACCCCAATAACTGTTAAATATTTGTTTCAAGTTGGATAATATTTCTAGGAAATGGATAAGTCTCATGAAATGGATGGTATTAGTCTTAAAAAGAGGAATATTTTGCTTATTTATTTGTGCATATATATCACAGCCTTGGGTCACAGAGGTTCAGTCAGTACTACCCTGCAGCTAATCATTGACCCAAAATAGCAGCTTTGTCCATCAATGGGCAACATGGTAGTAATGATCCTTGGCATACAAGATGACTATAGTGGCAGAAAAAGAAATAGAGGAGATGTTTTAAGATCTTCGGAGGGAATGTATTTGATAGCAAACATGCTAATATAAATTTTTGTATTATCGGCTGTTCTTTGTTGTCACAGCAAAAATTCTGCTATTTATGTCTACTGAGAACAATGCTTTTAGCTATTGTTCTTTTAGCTATTCTATTTTATCTGAACAGTTCTTTCCTTCTCTTCCCCATTTTTTAATGAAGTCTTAGCAAAAAATTGACATTATTAACTTACCGTGCCTTGAGAGCAGTTACTGTGAATTCAAATGTGTATTTCCTCAATTTAAAATAAAAATGAGAAATATACAAAATGATTATATTTCATTATGCAAATTTATTTTTGTTTCATGCTAAAAAGATTTGGTTATCGCCTCTGCTTCAAATGAAACACAAATGAGGCATGAGATCTCCTGTCGCTTTTTCACAGTTGAAAACAACATTGAGTATTAACACAGTCATTAATATTATATAAAAGCTCTACTTCAGTCAGTTATTGATTTGTGTGATACCACAAAATAAAGAAATAGTAACTATTTAAAATGGCTTGTAACAGAACTGTGATAAAAATCACTTTAGACTATTGGCTTGAGTAAACATACTAAAGATTTATTTGCTTAACAATGTAGTCAACAGGTATTAGCTACATGTTTAGGACTTTGAGCTGCTTTTTATGTTGATCCATGGTTAATAAAAAAAGCAGTTTTATTATACACAGTTCCATATTCTCCTTTTTTGTAAAACACTGTCATGAAGTCAACTATAAACTTAAAATTTATACTGGAAAATTTGAAAGCCACTATTCCTTGGATCTGACCCAAAGTCATAACCCAGGAATTTATATAAAGAATCTATCCACATGAATCTGTTATTTATGTCAATTTAAACTGGTATATTATTCAATTCTCACACCGCTATAAAGAACTTCCTGAGGCTGGGCATGGTGGCTCATGCCTGTAATCCCAGCAATTTGGGAGGCTGAGGCAGGTGGATTGCTTGAGCCCAGAAGTTTGAGATCAGCTGTGGAAACATGACAAAACTCTGTCTCTATTAAAAAAAATTTTTAATTTGCTAGGCATGGTGACACATGCCTATAATCCCAGATACTAGGAAGCTGAGTGGAAGGATCACGTGAGCCTGGGAGGTGGATGTTGCAGTAACCTGAGATCACACAGTTACACTCCAGGTCAGGCAACTGAGTGAGACCCTGTCTCAAAACAAAACAAAGAAGCAAGAACTACCTGAGACTGAGTAATTTAGAAAGAAAAGAGGTTTAACTGGCTCATAGTTCTACAGGCAGTGCAGGAAGCATGGCTAGGAAGCCCTCAGGAAATGTATAATCATGGCGGAAAGCTGAGGAGAAGCAGGCACCTCCTACAGGGCTGAGGTGGGAGGAAGAGAGTGCAAAGTGGGAGGCGCTACACACTTTTAAATAACCAGATTTCATGAGAACTCACTATCATGAGAATAGCAAAGGGGAAGTCTACCGCCATGATCCAGTCACTTCCTACCAGGCCTCTCCTTCAACAGTGGGGATTACAATTTGACATGAGATTTGCAGGGGAACACAAATCCAAACCATATCATTTGTCATTATGAAAAATGACACTGTCTTGAAAAGGTGACCTTTTAAAAAAATTATATATTGAAATTTTAATTTTACATTATGGTGAACCAATTTTTATTTTCTATTTATTTTAAATTACTGAAATGTTTTAGAATTCATACTTTTCTGAACATTCTCTCAGCCTTATTTCAATATACAGTTTGCTCTTCCATTGTAATACAGTAGCATTGAATTTCTAATAGGAAACAACATACTGAAAAAATATTTACTTTGTTAAATATATCAAATGAGCAAATGCAATGCCTTTGAATTTCAGGTATCTGTATTTTTCCTTTCTCAAATATAGTATTGTAAATTGTCTTGGTATGACAAATATGAGATCACTTTGGATAATGTACGTAGACCAGTGGTTCACAAACAGGAGTAGTTTTGCCTCCAGGGAATATTTGGCAGTGTCTGGGGACATTTTTGGTTGTCAAAAGTTGGGGAGATACTCTCCTGGCATCTAGCAAGTGGAAGCCAGAGATGCTTCCAAACATTGTATCATGCACAGGATATTTCCCTACAACAGATAATTATCCAGACCAAAATGTCAATAGTGTTCTTAATTGTGGGTTAAAAAAGCCTGTGGTAGAGCAACACTGAACAATAGAAATATATTGTGCATCACTAAGTAGCACCACATATATAACTTAAAATTTTCTATTGACCACATTAAAAGAATTTTTTAACAAAACAGGTGAAATTATTTTATATTTTATCTAACCCAATATATGCACAATATTATGTCAGTATACATTCAATGTAAGATATTAAATACATATTTTACATTTTTAATACTTTCAGAAATACAAGCTGGTTATGGTCACTCCTGTAATCCCAGTGCTTTGGGAGGACAAGGAGGGAAGATTACTTCAGATCAGGAGTTTGAGACCAGCCTGGGCAACATAGCAATAACCTGCCTCTACTAAAAATAATAATAATGATAGATATTTTTAAAAAAGAAATTCAATGTGTATTTTATAACTATAGCACATCTGAATTCAGACTAGCCATGTTTCAAGTGCTCAATAGTCACCTGTAGCTAGTGCATACTCTAATGGACCATATTTTATTTACTAAATAAATAGTTTTAGCAACAACTTGCTATATTCCTACTTTTAGGAAGCTTTCCTATATTCCTACCTTTATCACTATTCACCCATTTGTTACATATAGAAAAAAAGATAATAAAGATAATCGTCTAAACTGAATTGTATCACCCAGTGTGACTAGTGTTTTCTCGTGTATCAAAGGATCTTATTAAAATTAACAATTTAATATTAATGTTAAACATTAACACTATCACTTTTTATGAGGTCTAGTTACAAAGTCAGAAGGCATATTAGGGAATGTAGTACAACATCTGTTTGAATTCATCAATTTTCAACCTTACAATGTCATATCTTTTGGGCTATAGCTTCCTTATCCCAGCCTAAAGTCAGTTTGATAAGACTAAAGAGGGGAGGTTGCTTTTTTGGAACTCCTGGCCTCAGCGATCATCCCACTTCAGCCTCCCAAAGCATAGGGGAGTTTGCTTTTCTAACAGTAATCCTAAATATTACTTTTAATTTACTTGAACCAATTCTTGTAAATTAAGATATATCTAAGTTGACTTCTCTCTTTTAAGTACACTGTGCCTGACTGGCTGTGGTGTGCTCCCATTTAACATGACATTGGAGTGCTCACTTGTGTTTTCCTCATGACAATGAGTCTGTGGTTGGTGGCTTAGACACCACATTATCAGGTCAAAATACTCCCATTTTTTGGTACAATTATTATGTAATTAACTTTGCTCTAGGAAAATAGGCAATACATTTGAGTTACTGAATGAATGGCCAGAGAGTGTTAACCAGAATTCTCATGGCAGATTATACAAAGTTGGATGGAAGGCCACCTTTTCTTACCCTTTTTCTTCCAAAAATATTAACATTATCATAAATATAAAATAAACATAACAAGTGTCATTTTAATTGCTAATTAAAGAAATAAAACGCCTTCAAAATAGTATTTTGCTTTGCAGAACACAGGCAAGTTGTTGAAATGACTGATAAATTGAAAACATACTATTATATATGGTATCTAGTGTGAATTTGAAGAATACATTCTAGTTCATTAGGTAACTTATTCCAATTTTGGTACTCTTCCTCACATGGAATATTTTTCAAATGGCCAGGAATTATGGGGAACTTCTGTTTCTGCTTTGAAAAGGCAGCATTGACACTTGGAAACTTGAGATGTACTTGATATAAAAACAAAGTCTTTCAATCTCTAAAACACATGAAGAAAGTTCTCAACTCACAAAAGATGAGAATCTTAGAATTGAAAAGAACAGATTGTCAAATGAAACATGATAGTAGGTGGTGGAATTTGTTTAAATATAGATATCTACTCTTCAATAATTGTTGCTGAAAATGCACCATCTGCTTTAAAAGAATAATCATTTGTGGCATATCTTGTTAATATACTCATGTGAAGGAATACGTTTAATTTATTTTTGAAAATTCCATTACTTAGACTCATTGATGAAGCATATTTGGCCAGTGTGTTAGAGCAGTATTAGAAAAATGCCAGTGAGCTACATGGTATGTCTTTCAGCCAGGTGGTCCTATAAGATCTGGTTAGGAATGACTACCTCATTCTTTAATTATTTGGTGCCAAGACATAAGAAATGTCTTGAAAAGGACAATGAATGATATGAGGTATATTATTGGTCCAATGGGTGACTTAATGTTTAGAATATTCTGGGGGAGATATCTGGTTGGAGCTTAGTAAATATCTGCTAAGTAGTCTATATGCATCTATAGTGTTCTTTACTAGAAAAAAATTAAATGATTTCTGTTTTATAAGTATGTAAGCAAGAAGAATGGAATAGATGATATTAATTTGCTTTATATTCTAAAAATAATATTAATAAAATGTATTATTTTTAATTTACTGGACAGATTATAAAACTTTGATTATCCACTAACTGTTGATACCTGACTTCCAATGGCTATTAATTTTGCTGTTCTTCTGCCTGTCAACACTTTATAATTATAACAGCATCTTACTTTATAAGTAAAATATTCATTTTTCACAATATATAAAACAAAATATGTTCTAGGTAGATAATAACATTAGATAACATGCGGAATATTTTGGCCTATTATTTTAAGCTCACCTAAATGTCTTCTCTTCTTGAAAACTTTTTCATTCTTTCTTAATTAAATATGATTGATTCTGATTCTAGAATATGGAAGTTATTAATTTTATCTTTAATTTCTTTGGCATGCATTTTTTTTTTAATCTCACTCTACACCATACCCTTTGGAAGATAAGCAACCTTAAGGGAAGAGACTGTGTTTTATTCTATATAATTTTTATCAAATATAACAGGTGTTCCATATAGTAGACTCTCAACTAATATTGGTTTCAATTAAATACTATATACTTCTATTTATTTTGAGATTAATTATGACTCATGTATCAAGGAAGGAATTTAGTACGCAACTCATGTTTCAAAGATAAACCAGCAAGATGGATTTTTTTCCTTTTATGTGGTTGACACTTTTATATTTATTCCTTTTGGCATGTGCTCTTTCTATACATTTCTCACTTTAATTAGTTGATAATGTCACCAAATGGTTTTGGCTATATCAGAACAGGTATGTGTAGGAAGTAGCTAAAATTCCTTTATGAATACTCACAAATGCCAAATGAGTTTCTAACATAGGCATTAGGGGAGAATAAAACATCTAAGTTAGTGAGAAAAGAGAAGATATCATCTCTGGTAGGCTGCGAATGAATAGACCTAGGATAATGCAGTGTTTCCCTTAAGAAACATAGCTGCCTAGCTTCAGTTTTATATATATATATATATATATATATATATATATATATACACACACACACACACACACACACATATATACACATATATATATGCATATACATATAATTACATATGTGTAATTTATCTGACTTTGATTATTTCTCACTTAAAAAATTTCTAGCACATTCAAGTCTAGCCTACATCTGAAGAGTTGGTTATACTACTGAACATTAAAGAAGTTTTAAAATAATTTATATTACTTAAGCTATCTACAGCAACTACAGTTAGCCTCCAGGCATTGACTGGCAGACTATTCTCTGCTTACTAAAATAGAGCAAGCTTGGAGGCACTAGATTTTTGTTCTTATCTTACTTCACTTAGTACCTGTATGACCTTGGCAAGATATTTAACCTGTATCTTGGTTTTCACATCTACAAAGTCAGAGATTCAGATGTCTTGGGCTTTAATGTGTCTTCACTCTGAATATGTTAGTATGCAGTTGTTTGTAAAGAAGACATCCTTGGCTTAATGCCCTCTTATACTACTTGTTAGCTCTTTTACCTTGCACAAGTTATTTAGTATGCACAAGCCTCAGTCTTATCATTTCCACAATAGATATCATTACTGAAATGCCAGCAGTTCAGTCTAGGTCCTGCTGCTTGTTGCACAGAAAGCCAATCACTGAGACAACAAGTATTGCCATAAAGTAGGCTTCAGGTACTGCAGCTGAGGAGAACAGGAGATCATTCTCAAATTTTTCTCCCTGATGCAATAAAATTTAAGGTTTATGTAGCAGAGAAGAAATGAAACCGTATGTCAGAAAACAGGAATTAGGGAGGGGTGAGCAAGAGGAATTGGTCCACAGGAAGCAGGTCATCAATTAGGCAATCATGATGGATGAGGGTCTGGCATCTTATTGGCCAAATGAGATGATCTGGTATGTTTTGGTTTCTTGCTACTATCTGGAAGGCCTGAGGGTCGGTATCCTGAGAAAGAAACTCAGATAAAATAATTTTAACTTTCTCAAAATTTAAGACTGGGAAGATCAATTAACATGTTTATTCAAAAGGAACCATTAACATCAGTTTTATGGGACAATTGGGTCAGTTTCAGTATAATAATAGACATGTGTTATAAGGATTAAATAAAAACATGAATACAAAGTGCTTGATACATAAAATCTCTCAAGTTTTAATTATTATACTAAGGGTATTTCAAGCTAACAAAGCCCTGAATATTTCTGTTGTTTAGTTTTAGTATAGATTCTACTGTTTGCAATAGTGAATGTAAATTCTTCTGGTACAAATTCCTTGTGTTCTAAAATTTGATATAAAAATGAAAGGAAAATATGTAGTATATTTTATTATTTATTCTTTATTGTATGGAGAGATCATTTCTAAAGATACACTGTGTTGAGAGCTAAAATTATTAAACAAGCAAAATACAATTTGAGCCTCTCTAATGGATAAGTCCATATAAAATTCCTGTTACTATAGGAATTTTGGAGTATCTCAAATCTTTGCTCTTAAAAAGTTTGTAATCCAAGTATCAAGACAAGAATAAAATAATTAAAGCAGTATAATTCAAAGTAGCTGATAACAAATACAGGTATTAGTAATTACCGAACTTTGGAGAAAGGACAATATAGTATGTGCTATGGCAATGAGAAAGAAAATGTAGGCGCCTTAAAGAAAACATTTATCAAAGGATGGAAACACAACAAATAGTAAGGAAATGGGAGAATAGCATGAGTGGGACAGGAATGAAAAAGACTATTATGTAACTACGGACAATGGATAGATTAGTCTGGAGATGTTAAGGAGATAAAACTAATAAATGTGAGGAAATTGAGACCTTTTTAAAGTACCAGTTAAAGAACTAAGGCTGTTTCTTTCCAAGAGGGAAATGGAAACCATAAAATATTAACTAGCTATCCCCTCTCTGGCAAAAATCCAAAAACACAACACAACAAAACAAAAAACCTTGCAAAACAAGCTGAATAGAAAAATAGATATTAATTTTGTGTTTTGAAAATACTCATATTATTGCATACATTGCTATCTGACATTAAAAATTCATTCTTTTTTTGTCCTCAAGTGAATTTAAAATGTAAATGCTTTTAAGCAGAGAGATAGTTTATAAATCTAGAGCCAATGTGTGGAATATGTCTCTTTCATTGAAGAGTAAGTGAGATGGTACATAATTGTGTTCATAATATTCATTCCTAACTGCTCAAGAAGAATTTGACTCATGGAAATCAATTAACTGGGGACAATGTTGGTGATGTTCCTCATATAGTGAAAACATTGCTATTGTTAGCAGAATGATATAAAAAATACCTTTATCTAACAAATTCATCCAGTCACTTAATTTATGCCTTACCACAGAGTAAGATGAGCATAATGCTTTGATAATTTCACTGTGATTTCATCTCATAAAATGTAATTTATCTTTTCTTTTTAAATTAAAGTTAAAATGTCTACATGAATGAAATTATTTTCTCTTCAAGGCAAAAACTCACATTTTGTGTATTTTACATGTATTTCTACAAGTATATTAATACTCATAGATATGAAATATGAATAGATACATAAGTGTGTGTGTGTGTGTGTGTGTGGTTTCTAACAACATTTTCATCTTTGGAAGTACTGAAAGAAGTATATAACTCACAAAAAGATATTTTTTTCACTATAGTTTACATGAGCAGAGCACTTCTGAAATACTGTGTTAAGCAATATATCTTGACCAGTAAATTGTTGCAATCACAGATCAATTAACACATATTATTCTTATTATCATCTCTAGAATATATAAACACCACAAATTAAAAATTATCTCAATAAATATATTGGCACATTACAGTATGTATAATACTGTCTTAAGTATATATACCAGGTACTTTAAAAACACTTGTCAAAATACTACTGGCTGACAAATGTTTTTCATAACAAAAGTGAAAAACCAAAAACTTGTTCCATTGAGAGTTAGTAGAATTCTGATGGAAAACAACATGGCTTAGGAAGTAAATTGAAGGATACTTTAATACCAGCTGTGTAGTTCTGAAATATGTAACCTTGAGCAGGTCATTTAATATTTCTAAATCTTAGTTTCCTTAGCTGAAAAGTAAGGTCTAGGGAATTTAAGAGGTTCAAATATGCTGCGGTGGTTGACGTATCTATGAGTATTACTATACTTGTAGAAATACACATAAAATACACATAATATGAGTTTTTGCCTTGAAGAGAAAATAATTTCATTCATGTAGACATTTCAGCGGTGGCTCACACCTGTAATCCCAGCAGTTTGGGAGCCGAGGCAGGTGGATCACCTGAGGTCAGGAGTTCCAGACCAGTCTGGCCAACATGGCAAAACCCTGTCTCTACTAAAAATACAAAAATTAGCTAGGCGTGGTGGCAGGTGCCTGTAATCCCAGCTACTCAGGAGACTGAGGCCGGAGAATTGCTTGAACCCAGGAGGTGAAGGTTGCAGTGAGCCAGGATTGTGCCAATGAACTCCAGCCTGGGTGACAGAGCAAAACAATGTCTGGAAAATAAATAAATAACTAAATATAAGTTTAAAAAATTAAAAAATGAACATTTCCTATAAACATAATATTATCTATTATTCCAGTGATTCTATTATGAATGTGACTAAGGATTTATTTTATATTTATATAAATAAGGCACTTTCCTTTTAAATTCTTATAAAATGTATATGCTATTACTTTTATCAGAATCTAAATGGCTTGTTGTAAAACTTCTCTTAGAATACAAGTCCATGACAAACCTTTTCCTAAAATACAAAATTTTCCATTATGCTAGTTCATCAAAATATATATATATATTTCATAATGTATATGTATATACTTGAAATATACATATTTCATAATATATGTATATATTTGAAATATACATATATATTTTATAAGTATATATTTGAAATATATATATATTTTATAAGTATATATTTGAAATATATATATATTTTATAAGTATATATTTGAAATATATATATATTTCATTATATATATCTAAGTGTGTATATATATATATCTAAGTGTGTATATATATATATATACATATATATGTATACACACACTTTTGGAATATTAATTTTATTAATGTAATATGATTTTAACCCTGTAATGAAACAAGTTAAGGGAAAAATATCAAAAATTTTAGATCCCAGTAATAAATTATATATGCAATGTTGATTCTTCAAGTTTGCCATGGTATTGTTTCCTTTTATATAATGATACTACCTTAAAAATCGGAGAAAAAATGAATATCCATGAAATCAAAAGACATTCCTTTTAGTTTCCATTTCTTTCTACTCTCAATTTATTTATAATTCTAACATTTTTGTTTTCTCCTATGATCTTTGGATCAAATATGTTTAATTTTCTTCATGGGATAAATATTAATATTTGCAAATACCATGTGAAACACAAAGTTATTTTGTTTTAATGAGGGTCTCTACTAATATTTTAGGATAAAAGATTGAGAGGTTTCATGTATATAGATACTTCCCATGATGTGAAACTTAATTCTTGAATGTAAAATGCTTTTTTGCATTTTCTGATAAAACATTGTAAATTACAGTTATGTACATAGCAATTCACTATAGTGCAAACGTTGGTAAAGTGTAGTTTAATATTCTTAAAACAAGAAAACATTTTTATTCCCATGTAATATATTACAAAGATATATATACAAATTACGTATACACGTTTTACATGGAAATATTTGAATTTTGGATATTTAGATATTACAAATATCTCCAAGAAAGGGCCTGAGTTTCTGACATTTTGGAAAGGAATGCTGAAGAGAGAGTGACAAGAAGGCTATGAAGATAAATTGGAAGTTTTTATAATTGTATTGGTAGTCTTTTCTATGTTTCCTGTGTATATAACCAGTGATGTGCTGGAGCTGGTCTGTAGCAGCTCACAAGTACTGATTATTTACATCTCTCCCCAATTCCATAGCTTGGGCATATGCTACAAATCAGTCTGTTCGTTCTTTCTTTCTTTCTTTCTTTCTTTCTTTCTTTCTTTCTTTCTTTCTTTCTCTCTCTCTCTCTCTCTCTCTTTCTTTCTTTCTTTCTTTCTTCTTTCTTTCTTTTCTTTCTTTCTTTCTTTCTTTCTTTCTTTCTTTCTTTCTTTCTTTCTTTCTTTCTTTCTTTCTTTCTTTCTTTCTCTCTCTCTCTCTCTCTCTCTTTCTCTCTCTTTGTGTGTGTGTGTATAGAGCTTGTTGTTAAACATTCCCAGCATACCACTTGATATATCTAACTGGATATATCCAACATTTTGTAGGCTTAATAGCTCATGATTTCTCTTTTTCGTTCATGCCACTTTATGCTCAGGACCATACCAGAATTTAAAAAGAACAAATAAATAATATTAGGTAATACCCTGCTTCATAAGATTACAACAGCTTGGGAAGCACAGACACATGAGTCACTGATCAAGGAAATTCAGGTACACTTCAGGCTTAGGAAATGTACTAACTGATTGGGGTTAGAAAATCCCATTGGACTATGTGGAAGTCACAAATTAAAAAGTGATTTGCCAGATCCTGAATCGAGTTTTCAGCAAAAACTTGCAGAGATGAAGGGAAAACAAATGATTTGTTTATCAGGGTTTTTACACATCCCACCAAATTATTAGGTTATATTGGAAAAGTAATTTATTCCCAATTTATATTTGAATCAATAATTGAGGTCGGTATTAGACAATGGATATGAAACTTAGGTAGATCTAGCTGTGAGTAGCTATAGAAGAAAAATTAAGGTAAGTAGATAGGAGTCAATTACATTCCATATTTGTAATCTTAATTGATCACAAACATTCTTCCCCTACCCACATCCAAAATTCTTATTGATGTAACAAATTAGACATCAAAGAGATACATTAAAAGTGGAAGAGAGGTCGCATAGAAAAGAGCAGCCATTAAGGTTGAACAGTGTTTCCATGTGGGCAAAAATGTTTAATGGTGTTTTATTCATTTCTCTCCAGACCTGGACACATGAAACTTTGGGTTATAATCTCTGAATTCCAGAATAAATACATGTTTTATTTAGATACATGCAAGGAGAGGATCATACAATTTTGAGGAATGAGAGAGAGACTATTAGATAGCCTAGAATTGTCCAGCCTTCTGCTAGACTAAAAATAAGAGGAAGTGTGCTGGGATTTAAAGCATGTGGTATGGGTGGACCACATACCAATAGCTCACTTTAGGGTTTAGTGGTTCTTAACATTTTTAGAGTTCACAGGCGTCTTACAACATCTAATAAATTATAAACTCCTTTTATGGAAAAATTCACACGCATAATTTTATGCAATTTCAGGGGATTTATGGATCATCTACAGAATTTATGTTAACAGTATATTCTCTGAGCCTTAAGGGTTTCATCTTGCTTGTCATGTAAGACTGATCAGCATATACTTTTCTGAAAAAAAATTGTGTATAACATTATTTCATAAACTTTAGAAAGGGACCAGTAACATAACAAATTGAAACAGGAAGAGAATTAAACCCCAAAATTCTTATCTTTATGATGTAAAACACATATTTTGCTTGTCTTCCATTAAAAACGTGCTGATTTGGGTGTCCAGGTTCTTAAGATTGACCATATTGCATCTGAATTAAATTATGTCCAAAGTCAAGGACCATAGTCATAAGTAGCTCTGCTATGTTACCCTTAAGGATTTCTACCACTTTCTAAATCTGTATTCCTGACCTTAATTTCTCATGCATTCAGTGACTCTTCCGTCTCTCAAGTTTATTTTCAATCTCTTCCTTAACTGTAGGTATCTTCTTTCAGTTTAAGACATGTTCTTTTTGTATATTACTAATGTAATAATAATAAATTTGTGTCCTACAACTCTCTTTGTTTGACAGTTCCTTAATTCTCTCAACCCTTTTCACAATGAACTATTGGGACTTTAGTAAGCCAGTAAACAACACTTAAGGCTTCTCCTCCACAATTTAAGCATTGAATATATATAAATGATAATCTGGTCATATTTCTCCTCTGCTTAGAAATGATCGCTGATTTATTATGATTTTGGCATTGCTTACAAGGCCATCCAAAACATTGCCTTTGTTCACCTTGCCTTTTTTTAATCTCACCAACCAGAATTACACCTACCTCACCTAGCCAAAAGTTACAGAATTTAGATTACTGATCTTTGATGTTCAGTTGGACACATTTTTTTTTTTTAAGTACAATGCTCTCTAATCCTCGCTGTACCTCCCTTTGGATATAAAATTGTCTGGTCTCATACATAGATTCTTGGGCTTTTTCATGCATGGACTTCTTTGATGGGCTGGTGAAGCCCATGGATTGCTTTTAAATGCATAAAGTAAAATACATAGGATCACATAGGAAGCTGGTAATATTGAAAGAGAATTATCAAAATACAAAAATATGTGACATAATTATATGTCTTTCATTAACTCATTAAATAGCAAAATCTAGAGGCAGATGTAATAACTTTAATAATTTCAAGTAGTAATAAGCATTATGTGACATGAAAATACATATATTTTCTAATATTAATATGATGCTGGTACTGTTAATACTATGGTGACACGTGTCTACATTCATAATTTAATTAATTGCAGAATTTGATTATTAGAGATTGATTGTGTTTTTTCTTCAACAATGTTGCCAGACTGTTGAATCCTATCCCAGGATACCTGTTAACCTGAGGTAGAACTTTATGTCTCTCTTGGAGCCTCCTCTGACCTCCCATTTTTAGATTAGGTATGCAATCCTGAAACAGTAATACATTTTTAGGCAGCAGTAATGATCCCACTGTAATTATTAATTTAATATTGATTCTCCTAGGAGTCTTAGAGAAAGGGGGTGATTTTTATCTTTTTTATGAATTTTTTTTCATTACTTGCATACATGACAGAGAATGTGAATGAATAAAAGAATAAATACATGGAAATTTGTAGCTCACTATTGATTCCTACTCATAGTAAAAGAAAAAAATGAAGATATTTTTCTTTTCCTGGCAGTTGTCTTTTGGTCTTTTCTTATTTTCTGCACGAGTAGAATCATTAGAGATCAATAATGCTAGGTTTTTCAGACATAGCAGTAATAATATAAATAGTTCATTAAGGAAAACTCAATCTGAACCTCACAGTATTCTAAAGTGAAAAATGGATAGCAGAAAAGGCATTCAATACACAGAAAACTGCATAATTTCTACAAAATTTTAGCTTCAAAATCTGTCAAAAATGCCTATACTTTATTCCTTTTCAGGGATCCTCTAAATTTATTGATATCAATTTATCGGGACTCCCCAAGGACTTTAGCTAGAAGAGAAACACAGACTTTGAACTTTTATTTATGAGTTCAAGATCTTTCTTACTATCTCTCACAGTAATACCTTGGATCTTATTCTGCTTCCTCACTTCAGCCATTCTGAGGTAGAGCCAGCACTAAAAGTTGGTGGACTTGGAGTAGAAAAGGACAGTATGTAATACCAAATGAGTGTTTAATAAGTAGTTTGCTTTCCCTTCCCTCTCTACAGTGTCACTCTTCCAGGTTGCCTGCTTGTACTTTTCTTACTAAGTATATTCACGAGAACTTTCCATGCCCCTAGGATGTATATATTTATAATAATTAAAATGATATAATTCCCATAAAACAGGTTAGTTAAAATAATAACAATGGTAGCTAGAGAGCCTATCACTGAGGCCTTTCAGCATTCCTATTTATTTAATTTTTAAAATAAATGCAGTATCGCAAATATTTTTGATGGCACAGAGGAGGTTGAGATATAAAAAAGAAAGACCATTGATGACTTTGAATTAAAAGTAAAATTATATATGATGATGCATCTTAAAATCAATGACACTATGATGAACTATGATATAGGTATTAGTCTGCCTGTATTACGATAAAGAAATACCTAAGACTGGGTATTTTATGAAGAAAAGAAGTTTAATTGGCTCATGGTTCTACAGGCTTTACAGGAAGCATGTACTGGCCTCTGCAGCTGGCGAGGCCTCAGGAAGCTTACAATCATGGTGAAAGACAATGGGGAGCCAGCATATCACATGGTGAGAGTGAGAGCAAGAGAGTGAGGTGGGGGAGGTCCCCAACTTTAAAAAAAAAAAGACAGATCTCATGTGAACTAACTGAATGAGAACTCACTTATCACCAAGGGGATGGTCCTAAATCATTCATAAAGGATCCCTTCTCATGATCCAGTCACCTTCAACCAGGCTCCACCTCCAACATTGGGAATCACATTTCACCATGAGAACTGGAGGGAACAAATATCCAAGTCATATCAATATATAATTAGTAAAATCTTTTTTGACCTCTCTACTGTGAAAGATGAGGATATTAGCAGATCACTTTTTTTTCTTTGTGTTTTTTATTATACTTTAAGTTCTGGAGTACATGTACAAAACGTGCAGGTTTGTTACATAGGTGTATCATGCCATGGTGGCCTGCTGCATTTATCACCCATCATCTACATTAGGTATTTCTCCTAATGCTATCCTTCCCCCAGCTCCCCACCCCCTGCTATCCCTCTGCTAGCCCCCCAACCCCAGACAGGCCTCAGTGTGTGATGTTCCCTTCCCTGTGTCCATGTGTTCTCATTGTTCAACACCCACCTATGAGTGAGAACATGTGGTGTTTGGTTTTCTATTCTTTTGTCAGTTTGCTGAGAATGATGGTTTTCAGCTTTATCCATGTCCCTGCAAAGGACACGAACTCATCCTTTTTTATGGCTGCATAGTATTCCATGGTGCATATGTGCCACATTTTCATTGTCCAGTGTATCCTTGATGGGCCTTTGGGTTGGTTCCAAGTCTTTGCTGTTGTGAACAGTGCCGCAATAAACATATGTATGCATATGTCTTTATAACGGAATGATTTATAATCCTTTGGATATATACCCAGTAATGGGATTGCTGGGTCAAATGGTATTTCTGGTTCTAGATCCTTGAGGAATCATCGCACTGTCTTCTACAACAGTTGAACTAACTTATACTCCCACCAATAGTGTAAAAGTGTTCCTATTTCTCCACATCCTCTCCAGCAAGCAGATCACTTTTCATCTGTACTTCCTAATACTTATTTTTATATTATGTCTAACATAAGCTCTGTGATATATACTTTTAATTGATAATAATTAAGTTCTTGATTGGTCAAATTAAGACTTTGGTTTACTTCTTTCTATGGAAATTAGTGAAAGAGTTATATTTATTCTTTCTCATGCTCTATGTCATAAATGTTGGCTCATTATTAGATGGAAGCATATGGAAGTGCTCATTTCCTAAGTCAAAAACAATCAACTGTTGACAGTTTCATATAGTGCAACCTAATATTTGTCATTTTTCGTTAAGTTTTTATATTTTTAACTTACAGAACCATATTTCATACACAGCCTGAGGGATTTATATCCATTTAGTAATTACCCTTTTGTAAAATCTACATCCATTCTTCAATCATCTCATCTTTTCTATGGGCATCTAGGGCAAGTATTTTTGTCTTCAAATATGGAGTGAATCAGCATTTTCTCACATAACTTTTTCTAGAACTTAGTCATATGATGACAACTGGGTTCAAGCAAGGCTGGGAAGTATATTCTTAAGTTGGGTGGCAATGTGCCTAGCTTAAACAAAGATGTTTGCTTTTGAAATAATGACGATGGGAAGAGATATTTGAGGACAATTAGCAGCCTCTGACACAGATACTGTCTAATTCTTGATTTATACAGCTCCAAAATGTACATAATTATGCTATCATTTTATATTGATTGCTTAAGAGAGAAATGAGTCTATAATTTCTAAGGAACTAGAGATAATTAAAAAACAGAAAGGCAATTATAACAAAAATTTTGATAAACTAGAAAAGAGAAAAATGAAAGGGAACCGAAGGTGTAAAATTCAAATCACAAACAGAAGACTGAAAACGTTATGGTATAAATTGGACTAAACCAGTAATATAAATTTACTAAATAGTCTTAAAGAGATGAAAATCCATATAATGACACTATATGGCTAAAAATACAGAGAGCGATAAAGACATGACAAATTTTATAAATAACAATATAATAAGGTTATTAGTGGTATAATTGGAGAGGGTGAAATGTAAGTTTAAAATCATATATTGAGATAACTGGGAATCTTTTGTCTTGTCAAGTAATATGTCCCATCAAGGATCTCTCTCTCTCTCTGTGTGTGTGTGTGTGTGTGTGTGTGTATATATATATATATATATATATATATATATATATATATATGTGTGTGTGTGTGTGTGTGTGTATTAAATATAATTATTCATAGAACAAGATGATATTAAATCAAAATATAAAGGAAAATATTCTCTAAAATACTGAAAACGGACAAATTCACAATCATAAAGGGAGTCCTTAATATTTTGCCTCTCAGAATACAACAGATTGAGTAAACAAAATAGATTACATTAAAATAAAAATTTTAAATGAGAGAATTAACAAGCTTAATCAAATAGATGCATAGAGAGTATTGTATCCAAGGAACAGTGATACATTGTCACATTGTTCTGAAACACATCCCAAAAGTAACTGCATTATTACCCAAAAAGAAAATTAAAATTTATTTAAAATTAAAAAGTCATATAGACCACTTTTTGTGAGTTCTTTACAATAAAACAAAAATTGAAAAAAAATTAAAATCAAATTATCCATTTGACTCCAAAGGCAAAGCCGTATTTAGAAAAATGTAAAATGTAATAAAAGGCAAGGCACAGTGGATCATGCCTGTAGTCCCAACATTTTGTGAGGCTGAAGTGGGAGAATCACTTGAGGCCAAGAGTTCAAGACCAGCCTGAGCAACAAAGTGAGACCCCCATCTCTGCAGAAAAATTTTTAAAATTAGCTGGGCATGATGATGGCACATACCTGTAATTCCAGCTACCCAGGAGGGTCGCTTGAGAACAGGAGTTTGAGGTTACAGTGAGTTATGGTAGCACCACTGCACTCCAGCCTGGGTGACAGAGTGAGACTCTATCTCAAATAAACAAATAAATAAAAATATAATGAGAGTATTATAATAAATAATATTTAAAGCATTTATACAAAAACCTGTTGTGAGGAGCATCAAGTTCAAGATGGCAAATTGAGCACCCACATTTCCTTCATATTGAACTCTTAAGTAACAAAAGGTCTCAGGAAGAGTTATAAAGCATGAAAGAATTAATAAACTTAGAAGAAACCTTTTAAAATATGTGGTTAAACAACATAGAATGACACAGAGAGCTTGTAAATTCATTATGGTTGCCAGATTAATCCTAGGAGCAAAATCCTAGTGTAAAGATAACAATTATAGAAAATAAATTACCAATTTCACTTAAGAATACACACACACACACACACACACACACACACGTATATTTCTGAAATACAATATTGGCAAATTAAATGTAGTAGTTTCTTAAAAAGAATAATTAGTCATGACCTGGTAGATTTAATTCCAAGAATTCAAGGAAGTTTCACAATTTGAAAGCATATTAATATAATTCTTTTCAGAAACATATTAAAGTCAAAAATAAACTATACAAATATTTCCAGAGTTACCTGAAACGAATGGCAAAATTAACATCTATTTCTATTGAAATTTATAGCTAGAAATAGGCCCTTTTCAAAATCTCTTAAAACTATATTTTACCAGAAATAGGGAGTAAACATGTGAGTTAATGAAGCAATACTTTTAATCTAATCAATAATACCTGCCTAAACATGCCTAAGAACACTTGAACCATTCAAAATTGTTCTGGATTACAAAAATTATAAAATGATCACACATATGGATATTAGAAAGAGATGACACTAACTTATTTTGCAGAAGATAAATTTGTACATAGTTTTCTGATGAGAAGTTAAACATCATTAGAACAAAATAGTTTAGCAAGTCCTCTTGATACCAGGTACACACACACACACACACACACACACACACACACACACAGATGTGTTCATCTTTGTGTTAAGCTTTTATGTATGACCAATAAATCATAAGAAAATTTAAACATATGATGAGCCAATTTACAGTAGAGACCCACCAAATTTCCACCACACATTAAATGCTACTACTCTAGCCTATCTAAGCCACAATCATCTCTATATTAACTGTCTCTTTGCCCATATTCCTGATTCACTGGCTGTCTTTTCTTCAACACTGCAGCCAGAGTGATCTTTTAAAGTTGAGGTGGACTTTTCTCATGGTCTCTGATAGTTATCTTCTCATTCAGAGTAAAAGCCAAAAATCTTACAGGACTCTATACAATTATGGCTCTCTTTATGTCTGTGACATCATTTTCTGAAACTACCTTCTTAGCTAACTCTGATCCAATCACTGGCCTCTTTCCTTTTCTTAGAACCTGCCGAACATGCTTTCATCTCAGATACTCTTCCTCTCAGATGCTGTTCATTTATCTAACTAGAATTTTCCAGTTATCCATAAGGCTTACTCTCTAACCTCCTCCAGTTATTTATTTAAATGTCATCTTCTGAGTGAAAATCTTCCAGGTTCATCCTATTCAGAGTTATGTTGAATACCCAAAGTCTCTTCTTTGATTTTCTTCCTAATCTTCCTCACTGTATACATTCATCCTGTTTATTTCTCCCTCCCCTATTACTAAGGATCTAAGACCATACTGGCTGAGAATTGCACAACTCAAGTAGAAGCATTCGCATAGATGACATTACTACCTAAAGTTGTATAATGTGCAACCTACGCAATTGTATTAGAAGGGCCTGCTCTCACAGTGGTAATTCTAGGCCAATAAGGGCATGGATTTTTGCTGAGGTTTTGTTACCAAAATGCCTGTTGGGAACCCAACCGTGTGAATACTTGCAAAGCGAGTTTCACAAGACTGGTCGAACCCAGACACAGGGACGCCTGATAGAGGGGAGTTGAGATAAAGTTGAGTCAGGAACAGAAAAAAGGAGAATCCTGTTAAAAGATAACCAGATGATCAGAACCAGAAAATCCTGCAGTCACAAGGAACAATGTCTCGATATAAATGTTTTTTATGAGCACCAGGAATGACTATCACCTTTTACGACCACTGATTGCGTGTCTCTGCCATCCTTATTGTATAGAGTATGTGAATTAGTGATCTGTTTTTTTCTCTTACACTGACGTAAACCAGAGCCTGAAAAATGTATATAATCAAAGCCTTTGAGAAATAAAGTTGCTGTTGGAGCACTCACTCCCCAGACCTTCTGACCCTGCTTTTCTGTCTCCTATTTTTCCTGCGCTCCCCCACTCAGGTTTTGAATCCTCTTGCTGGCTGAGAGTTCCCGCCAGACTTGCAAAGCGAGTTTCACAAATGCCAGGATTTTTTCTATGTTCCATTGCTTGCTGCACAGAAAGCCAATACTGAAATGAGTATTGCCAGGAAAGAAGGCTTTATTCAGCTGCTGCAGCCAAGGAGATGGGAGAACAGTCTCAAATCCAGCTTCTCAAATGACTGAACTTGGGGGTTTATATAGTGGGGAAGAAATGTAACTATGTGCAGGAACAGGAATCAGGGGTAAGGAAGAGGAGTTGGTCAACAGGATACAGGTGGTCAGTTAGGAAAACAAGAATTAGGGAGGCATAAGTAAGAGTAATTTAAGGTCCTTGATACTATCTGGGAGACCTGAGGGTTGGTTTCATGAGAAAGTAAATCAGATAAGGCAAATATAAGTTTCAAGCTTTACATCTGGGAAGATCAATTTCTCTGTTATTCAACAACAAATGCCCTGCAAATATCAGTTCTGTGACAAAATTCGACCTGTTTCGGTTTTTTTCTTGTCACATAGTGAGTGAGGTTAAGAGTTAGTTAGTTATGTCACATAGGTTAAGATGAAGTTAGAAAGGTAATGGGACCAGTTTTAGTAGGGCTTTGAAGGGCATTGTAAGAATTTGGAATTTACTCCAAGTGAGGTTGGGAAACCACTAATGAGTTATAATCAGATGAGTAATATTCAATTTTTATGTTAAAAGTGTCTTTCTGGCTGTGTACTGAGAATAGACTATGTGAAGGAAGATGGAGACGAGTTAGTAGGCTATCGCAATGGACCAGGCCAGAGATAATGATGGCTTGAATAAAAAGGACAACACATTAGATTTGGAGAGTCATGCTCAGGTACTGGTTATATTTTGAACATAAGAGCCAGTAGGAATTGGTGATAGATTGAATGTGAGGTATAGGGTGAAGTCAAGGATGATCATAAAGGTTTTGGGTCTGAGCAACTATAAGCAATTGCTTATAGTTGGAACTATGAGAGATTGAAGAGACACCAGGAGAAACATATTTGTGTTGGGGGAGAGAGCATAGTTTGGCTTTGGATATATTTGACTTTATATTTCTTTCATACTTCTTATTTGTATATATGACATTAGAGTTCAGGATAAGGATACAAGCTGAAGATAGAAATTTGTGATTTACCAATGTATAGATGGTTTATTTGTTTGATTCTTGATTGTGATAAAACCACATAAAGTTTAACATTGTAACCATTTTTAAGTGTACAGTTCAATAGTGTTAAATATTACTGTTGGTTCTTAAGCCATGATCACAGATGAGATCAACAAGAACATAAGTAGAGAGGGCAAAGAGAAAATGCCCCATGATTGACCCCTAGGGTAATTCAATGCTAAAAAGACAAGGAATGCCCAACAAAGCATACAGAAAGTGAAGCCACTAAGAGAGAAAAACAAAACCAGGAATACAGGTGCACTAAAAGCCAAAGGAAAAGTAGTTTGAAGGTGGGAGTAGTTATCAACTGTGTCACATGCTGCTACATATTCAAGACAGATAAGCACTTACATTTGTCCATGTGACATAGTACTGCAGAACTCATTAGTAACAGTGGTAGATTAGTATATTGGACCCAATTCTTTACCTCAGTCTCTATCCATGCCTTTTGCCTTGTGGTTTTTCTGTTTTTCCCACTATGGGCAAAATATACTCTAGTTCTTGACTTTGGACTTCGACATGTGGCTTGTTTTGGGTGATGGAATGCAGATAGGAGTTCTAATGTGCTAGTTCCTAAGTATACATATTTCCATTTGTCTTGTTCTTCTATATCACTATAAGAAGGACAAGGACCGGCTAGCCTGTTGGCTAGGATGAGATACCCAAGAGACAGATACACACCCAATTGTCTAGAGATGACCAACCAAGTACAAAACTCTATCAACTGACTCTTGGACAAATTGCCATTGATGGGTGAGTACCAGAGAGATTATTTCTTGTTACATAGATGAATGATATGGTGACCTTGACAGGAGCCATATTGTTGGAGTGACAAGTGATGAGTGGAGAGCCTTATGGTAACAAGTTCAAAGGAGAAGGGGAAGAAAACAATTGGGCATAGTGAATACAGCAACAATTCTGTGCAGTTTTCACAATTGTCCATTAAATTATTCTAATAAATGAGGAAGTGTCTACAGAGAGATATAGAGTAAAAAATGATTTCCCTTTGGGATGATAGAAATCCCAGCATCTTTAAATGCTGATAAGAATGATCCAATAGACTATGTGTGTGTGTTGGGGGACACCGATGAGGGAAAGAGGATGGAGAATCACTCCAGTCATTTTGGAGTATACTATACACAAAAGTGCAAATTTTGGCTTAGGAAAACTTCAAGTTCAGGTTGTTCTGATGTGAAAATCCACTCATTTTCTATTAAAATATGCTGTCAAGTTTCTTTCTCTTTCTCTCAAAGCAGTAAATGTGGAACAAGAGTGGGAAGATATGTAGTAAAGCCAATTTAGTGGAATGATAATTTAAAGTCCAGAGATCTTCCCATGGTGTGACTTGAATTAGATGCATGATCTCAGGCAAATCTCCTAATTATTTGTGTCACTTTGCTTCTTCATCTATGAAAAATTAATTGAGAGATGAGTTTTAAATTTTCCTCATCTAGCTCTAAAATAATATTATTCCAAGACCCAACAATTATGCTTCAAATGAGACCCTCTGAGAGCTGTTGCCATCATTATGTAAGTGCACTGCTTATTGGCATTCTCCTATATAACAGATCTGAAAATGCCTCTTTCACAGTAACATCCCAAACTCACCTAAAGTCAGATATTTTAGAGTATCTGACATCTGCTTAGTCTCCCAAGGCTGGCAGAATGGATTGAATAATAGTTATTTTAGGATGTAATTGCTGCACTGTTAAAAAATAAGGCCCTCTGCAACTAAATACTGTCACATTTCTGAGCCACTTATGTAACCAACATGATTTATCCAAAGAAAAGAGCATTATTTGGGGAAACATTTAAAAAGCCATTGCAAATGATTTTCATTACTAGCCCACTGTGCTGTAAAAGTGCAATTCTCCCACTTATATGTATGGACACATAGAGGGGAACAACACACATGGGGGCCTATCTGAGGGTGGAGGGTGGGAGGAAGGAGAGGAACAGGAAAAATAACTAATGGGTACTAGGCTTAATACCTGGGTGCTGAAATAATCTGTACAACAGATAATCTGTACGTGCTCCATAACACACGTTTATATAACAAACCTGCAAATTCTGCACATGTGCCACTGAACTTAAAGTAACAGTTAAAAATCATAATAAAAATAAAGTATCTAACTTTAAAAAAGTGTGATTCTCCATAGTTTAGGTAGTAGCCATGTGAACAATGACAGTTTTCTAATATTAAATGTTAAGAAATCTTAGCTTAATAGCTATAGAGAAAGTTCACATTATAGAGTAAAGGAAAGGGAATATGCAAGTACCTAAAGAGCCGGCAAATAGAAGGTCATGGAAAGCAACTGTGAAAAGAATTTAGAAAGCTGGCAATACTCAATCAGTTTTTTGTTTTTGTTTTTGTTTTGTTTTGTTTTTTTGAGACAGAATCTTGCTCTGTCGCCCAGGTTAGAGTGCAGTGGCGCCACCTCTGCTCACTGCAACCTCCACCTCCGGGTTCAAGCAATTCTCCTGCCTCAGCCTCCTGAGTAGCTGGGATTACAGGCACCGGCCACCACGCCTGGCTAATTTTTGTATTTTTATTAGATACGCATTTTCACCATGTTGGCCAGGCTGGTCTTGAACTACTGACCTCAAGTGATCTGCCTGCTTTGGCCTCCAAAACTGCTAGGATTACAGGCCTGAGCCATCTGCCTGTAATATGCTAACAAATAGATGATAGAGCCAGGACTATTGAAACCTAGGTCTACTTCCTTCAAAATCACATTCTGTTGCCCCAGGTTCTGTTTAAAAAGTACACTGTTAGAACAAGCATGGGGTAAGAATACATAATTGTAACTAGCCAAATAGATGTATAAATACAGATCAACTGCTAGATAAATTGACAGGAAGATTTGTTATAACTATCGGTGGATAATGAAGCGTTACTGATAATTTGTATATATATATATATACACATATATATGGAGAGAGAGGGAGAGAGAGAGAGAGAGAGGGTCTCACTCTGTTTTCCAGGCTGGAGTGCAGCAGCATGATCATAGTTCACTGAAGCATCATCCTTCCAGACTCTAGCAATTCTCCTACCTCAGCCTCCCAAGTAGCTGGGACTACAGGTGCACACCACCACACTGGCCTAATTTTTGTATTTTTTTGTAGAGATGGCGTTTTACCATGTTGCCCAAGTTAGCCTCAAACTCCTGAGCTCAAGTGATCCACCTTGTCCTCCCAAAGTGCTGGGATTACTTGCATGAGCCACCATGCCAGACGTAATCTGCATAATTTGAAAGTGTATCAAAAAACTCAGTTTGTCATAGGATACTAATTGCAGTTCCATCTTATCTTTAAAGTTATAAACTAAGATATTTACCACATAGTGTATTTACCATATACAGGGGTAAATAATAGGCAGATCTGAGTTCAAACAAGCTCCACTACTTACTGGCTATGTGAGCTTATCAAGTAGCATAAATCATATGAGCTTCAGTTTCCTCATTTGTAAAATGGGCATTTAGAATACATTTTCTCGAAATATGCTTGGAAATATTAATTATAACCATGTGTACAGTGGCCATGCACGGTGGGTCACGCCTGTAATCCCAGAACTTTGGATGGCCAAGGCGGGCTGATCACCTGAGGTCAGGAGTTTGAGACCAGCCTAACCAGTATAGTGAAACCCCATCTCTGCTAAAAATACAAAAATTAGCTGGGTGTGGTGGTGCATTCCTGTAGTCGCAGCTACTCGGGAGGCTGAGGCAGGAGAATCACTTGAGCCCAGGAGGTGGAGGTTTCAGTGAGCCGAGATTGTGCCACTGAACTCCAGCCTGGGCAATAGAGGGAAACTTTATCTCAAACAAACAAACAACAACAAAAATGTATACAATATTTCTGGTGTAAGACAGATTTTCTATAAATTTTCACTAAAAATAAAGAATGTAAATAAAGTCAGACAGTTAAGCAGAATGCCAATCCAAATGCTATGATAATTTCTTTCTTCTCTTTCTTAAGTTATTGTCTTTCGAATTGATTTCTTACTCAACATATGAAGACATGGCACTGTGATGCATGGAATATTTACTGCAAAAAATATCTTGTCATTTATGTTGAGGAAAACCAGTTCGTTCTCTCCATTCACTCTCAAGTTATGTGCATTTCCTCCTGCCCTTCTCTGGACATATTCACATACCTTTCAGTGAGGAATATTTGTCATTCCATAATTAAAGGAGTTTCAACACTGATCATAGAACTTAAATAAGGTGCAAATGACTGTGGAAGAAATAAAAACTTTTAAAGACATTTTTCCTCTTTGTGGATTGGAAACTGTGAGAGTAAGCTTCGATACTGAGAGAGGACAGGGACAACAGTCCTCATGTCACCACTAACAATGGAAAGGACAAAACAGGCTAACAAAATCAAAGATATATTTCCCTGTATCACCATTAAACCTGTGGTTCAGTCACTTTAATTTTAAAGCATCTTATCACTTAGTTACCAGATTTTTTCATCAGCAATGAAGAAAATAGAACATATATAGAGAGGTTGCTATAATAGATCTTTCCTTTGAGGAGGAACTCTGATGACACTAGTGTATAAACAATGTGGAAGATTAACTACCCAGCCATGATACTCTTTCTCTGATTTTGAAAACAGAAGAAAATCATTTCTGAGTCAGCCCAATGCTCGGAGGAGACAAAATCAGAATGATTTAATATCTGAAAGTTTAAAAATCAATTCCTGGATATGAGATAGAGACTTCATTGTCTTTTAATCACTTGAATCCATCCATTAAATAGAACAAGTATCAACTGGGTAACTGCATAAATTGGATAATCATATCAACAGCTTAATGACTGATTGCATTATTTCTAGTGCAACAATAAAGGGTAATTTTATTTTATTTTTTTTACTTTCTAGATAAAATTTTAGAACAACATTAACCTGTCTTTTCAGAGAAGGGCCAAAAATGGAAATCGGCTATACTTATTCTATGTTTCATTACATCTTAAGTGCCTAGCACAGCGTCTGGCAAAGAGTCAATATTTTTAAAAAGTGTGTTCATTAAAGTGTGTTGGGTAAATTATAGGATTATGAAGTGTTTACTTTTAAATACACATTTTACATAATTCTTTTTTTTTTCTTTTTTTGAGACGTAGTCACGCTCTGTCGCCAGGTTGAGGTACATTGGCACGACCTTGGATCACCGCAACCTCCGCCTCCCGGGTTCAAGTGATTCTCCTGCCTCAGCCTCCTGAGCTGAGACTACAGGCATGTGCCACCATGCCCAGCTAATTTTTGTATTTTTAGTAGAGACAGGCTTTCACCATGTCAGCCAGGACGGTCTTGATCTTCTGACCTCATGATCTGCCTGCCTCGACCTCCCAAAATGCTGGGATTACTGGCATGAGCCACGACACCCGACCATATTTTACATAATTCTATATAAAATTCAGTTCTGGGTTACAGCAGCTATGTACAAATTTTGTAGATAGTCTTAATGAACCTTTGGCGTTTCATAGACATTAGTATTTATTCATTATTTTGAAAGCCAATATGATGAAACCCCATCTCTACTAAAAATACAAAAATTAGCCGGGCATGGTTGGCAGGTGCCTGTAGTCCCAACTACTCAGGAGGCTGAGGCAGGAGAATCACTTGAACCCGGGAAGTGGAGGTTGCAGTGAGCTGAGATTGCACCACTACACTCCAGCCTGATGATGGAGCAAGACTCCTCATCAAAAAAAAAAAAAAAGTATGTATTTAGTGATAGAAATAAAACTGAAGCTTTGGAGTAAAACATAATTATCTTGTGGTACCTTTATGAAAACTTTTGTAAATATCGAACACATTTAAGTTAAAAACACAGAATCTTATGAATAAAAATGTAAGTCACTTTTCCCTATTCCAAGATGCAGTCAATGTTTTTGTTTTTATGTTTCACTGCCAATGGAATAAACATTTTGAAATTTCACAGTAATGTTACTTTTGAAATTCAGCAAAGTGTTCTCATAAACCTAGATTGAATGTTTTATCAATTACTCATCGAGTATAAAATATAGTTTCCCTTTTGACTTGTAAGTCATTAGTCTTAAATTCCTACAATGAAACCATTGAGGAATATTTTTTACCAAGTGGCCAAAGTAAGAATCAGAGGTCTTTACTGTAACTGTGGTTGTTACTGTGCCATTCTTAACCTGTTCCCTGAAGGGCAGAATATGAGTAGAGGCTAGTCAATGAGTGGGAAACAAAGTGGATCATTTGTATTTTCATTACTGAATTGTCTTTCATATGGTACTTTTAGCATCCAAATCAATATTCTGAGTGATAAAATTTGTTAGAGACTTAATTAAAACAACGAGTTCAGGGTGGGAGTGCTGGCTCATGCCTGTAATCCCAGCAGTTTGGGAGGCCACGGGTGGAAGATTACTTGAGGCCAGAAGTTTGAGACCAGCCTGGGTAAGATAGGAAGACCCCACCTCTACAAAAAGTAAAAAATTAGCCCCGGCATGGTGGCATGAGCTTGTAGTCCTAGCTACTCAGGAGGCTAAGGTGGGAGGATCACTTAAGCCCAGAAGTTTGAGATTACAGTGAACTATAATAGCACAACTGCACTCCAGCATTGGAGGCAGAGTAAGAATTTGTATTTATGGGCCATGAAAAAAATAGTTATATTTCCATAACTACTATGTATATTTATTTCTTTTGATCCCACATAGTCTGTTTTATCTCTTTAGGAGAAGAATATTTTCCTTATGCTTTCCTCTTACATTTTCTGTTAACTGGAATAAGTGAGAGGTTTTATAATCCCTGGCCACAATTAATAGACAATGTTATATCAACCTTTTTACATGATAATCATCTTTTACCATTTATTTCCTTCTAGAGCTAATTTAAACTATCAATTAAAATATACTGTTTTATAATACCACTGTCCATATTAAATTATTTGTACGAATGTAAAATTCATTTTGAAACACAAATACTTTATGATCATATGTGAAAGCTGCTCTTTTTTTTTGAGACAGGGTCTCACTCTGTATTCCAGGCTAGAGTGCAGTGGTGCGATCATGGCTCACTGCAGCCTCTACCTCCTGGGCCCAAGTGGTCCTCCCACCTCAGCCTCCTGAGTAGCTGGGACCATAGGTGTGCATCTCCACACCCAGATAATTTTTTAATTTTTGTTTTTGTAGAGATGCGGGTTCTTTATGTTATCCGGGCTGGTCTTGAACTCCTGGGTTTGAGTTATCCTCCTGCCTTGGCCTCCCAAAGTGCTGGGATTACAAGCATGAGCTACCATGCCTGGCCATATGTGACAACTTTTAATCAGTAGGAGGCAAAAATGAGAACAATAGTTATGAATGTAAAGATATCTGCATGTATATCTCATAATTCTTAGAATACTTTTTTCAGATAAACTATATATATTATATATATTTATACACACACATATATACACAGGTATATATTTATCTAACATTCTGTAGGAAAATATCTTCTCATCTTCAAATTTCCCTAAAATTTTAAAATATTAGTTATATATAAAATGTAAGTATATATATACTTTGAGTATAACCTACAATATACATTTTATCTTTCTCATTTTATTATTGGTGTACACATTTGGTATTCATAAAATGCTCAACAATGGAATTATAAATAGATTTCTTATATCACAAAAATGCAGAATATCAATTACTGGAAATTATACATTGCTCTTGAAATCAAAATATTTATTGATTCAAAAACTGATAACTTAGTTAATAAATTAATAGAACAAATTTTTAAAATACTACTAATCAGAACAGACACATAATGCTGTGCATGACCATAAAATTTTTACTCTTCTAAATCAAAAATCTCTCGCATAGATTAAAAACATGAAATAAAAAACATGAAAAGAATGCTATCCAATCACACAGAAACAAAATTAAAGGTTATAATAACATAATAAACATCCATAGTAGTTACTCGATTATGTGTTGTATAGTAGCTAATGACATTGCAACTGTACATCAAATCTGTTATTTGAAAGAGCTATCATGGTTTTCAAGATTGCTAGAAGAGTGGTTTAAAGAATTAGATTTTTATTACATATGAAAGGATAAATTTGACTTTTGCTTACACCAATAAAGATTAAATATTTTTCATAAACAAGACGAAAGTCAAAGTAGCTTTGAAAATAACACCATAATTGCTTGATCACTCCATTTGTTATAAAGATAATAATTGTTTAGGTGTATGAAATTAAATTTATTTCATAAAAAAATACACTGTGTTCTATGGATAGTAATGTTAAAAGACCATTAAACATTTCTGGCCTGGCTTGGTGGCCCATGCCTGTAACCCCAGCACTTTGGGAGACTGAGGCAGAAGGATCATTTGAGCCCAGGAGTTCAAGACCAGCCTGGGCAATACAGTGAGAACTTGTCTCTACAAAACAAAACAAAACAAAAAACAAACAAACAAAAAACCCCAACATTTGCATTGTCCAGGATCAATTGACCTCTCCAGCATAACTGAAACCCAAAAGGGATATTGCAATATATCTTCTCTTGTTATTTTTTAGGCTTGTACTTGGTATTACTTTATGATTGTCCTTGATGTTCTTTACCACTGACTTCGTATCTTGAGATTGCTACACAAGGCACACTGTAAATCAGAGAGTATGTGTAGAAGTTTCAGGAAATTTAAGAGTGCAATGGGGCAGTGAGGCATGAAGTTTTGGAGGTTAGAGGAATTTGCATCACAGCAGAGATGTGAACAGAGGATGGCAACAGCAGTTTTGTTGGTGGAGAGCATCAATACTACTTTCAGTGGATCTTTTCTGTGGCACAATGTTGGCTATATCTTGTATCCCTCAGTTTCTGTTTCCAACTGCTCCTTTAACATTCCAGGGAGGTATGTGAATTATCAGATTCTCTTCAAATAAATTATTTTTCTGTTTAATGTAGGCAGGGTAGATTTCTGTTGTTTGCAACTAAGAATCTTAACTGGTATTGCCTCTTTATTTTCTGAGTTATCTATTAATTTAATTCTTAATTGGTCATGTAACTCTTATACTGCTCTTTGATAAACATTAACTTTAGCAAATGTTTGGGCATGCAATGGCTGGCCAGGAGATTTTGATCCTATCAAATTATTACTGAAGAAATAAAAGAGTAGATAGATCCTGGGATATAAAATTCAGTGACCAAAAAAATTATATTTTTCACCCTTATATGTTAGAATGACAATTTTACACAAAAGAAGAGACATGAGTATTGAGATTGTGAAAAAACTTACCAAAATCTGACAGAATATTCAAGTGTATAACATTTATCACATGTAACCTAAAACATTTTCATCATTAACTATTCATTAAAAGACATTGTGAGGTAAATCAGAAACAAGAAACTCTATTTGTGGACCATTGTGAGAAATCACAGTGTTTTAGAGATATAATTAGGCTATAATGCATTACAGTTCAAATGATGCCATTTATATTTGTTCCTCCTAACCTATGGTTTCCTGCAGTTATCTTATACCCAATTGCAATTCACAAAAGCTAAATCTTCTGAATCAGGACAATGAATTAATAACTAAATAAACAATGAGACACATCAATAAGTGCTTTCTAACAATATAAAAATACTACTAGTAAAGATACCACAATCTAAATTATTACCATTTTAAACTACAATCCAATCTCATGATAAATACACAGCATACTCCAAAGAATCTTTAATAAAGTTTTATGGAAGTTTTTTTTCATCCATAGCTGATTCCAGTCTTTGTTGCTCAGCAACTACCTGCCAGATCACATTTCCAAGCTGTAATGTAACTAGCTCCCTGGAGAGCACTTCAAACAAATAGGAGTTTTCAGCCACTTAATTCAATGCCCTTTACACAGGGATTGCTTTAGGGACCATGAGATTTGGGATTTGAATGCCCAGGACCCCTGTTAGATCTCAAGATTCTATAGAATACTGGTTGCAAGTAAGTGCCTATGTAGTTTAAAAGAAATGTACATAGACATGACTGTAAAGCACCCTGGCAGGGACTTTGTTTCTTGACAGCCTAGAATTGAATAAAATAGCCCATGGAGAGTCTACTGAGAAAAGAAAAACAGATACTAGCAACAGTCTTGTGGCGTCATTTCCTTATAGTTTTTTGAATATAAAGAGAAAAAAGTCAATACAAATATACAAATGGAGAAGTAGTTAGAAATTTAGGAGACTATAATGACTATAGCAGTTAATAAAGTGTGGAATCTCAAGAAGGTCTGGTCATCAATGCTCAGAATATACAAGAAGCCAAGAAAAATTGAGATAGAGCCATGTGACTAGAGATAACATTCTGATGAGGCCAAAAGAAATTTGCCTTAATAATGGATTATTTTTCGATTGAGCCCTTTGAACTAACCTTAAAGTTGTCTTGTGGTCATTTTCTTTTTAAAAATTTCTGTTAGGCTGGGCATGGTGGCTCACGCCTGTAATCCCAGTATTTTGGGAGGCCAAGTCAGGCAGATAACGATGTTAAGAGATTGAGACCATCCTGGTCAACATAGTGAAACCCCATCTCTACTAAAAATACAAAAATTAGCCAAGTGTGGTGCTTGTAATTTCAGCTACTCTGGAGGCTGAGGCCAGAGAATTGCTTGAACCTGGGAGGTGAAGGTTGCAGTGAGCTGAGATTGCACGCCACTGCACTCAAGCCAGGCAACAGAGCGNAAAAGGAAAGAGAAAAGAAAAAAATCATGTTAATCAATTACTCATCTTCTTTAACTATGACCAGAATAAAACCACTAATCAGCTCGGCCACCCATAAAAGAATGTGCAGCCAAGAAGATGGTTGATGTTGGAGATCACAGAGTCATTTTTCCATTATTAGCATAATATTAGAATAGAAATAAATCGGATCTATCATAAAGTCAAATCATACAAGCCATGTAAATAGCCACTGTCAAGTGAAGACTATAGGGTGGGGAAAAGTAGAAATCAAGAAAATAAAAAAAAAAAAAGAAGATAATTTTAGGAATTCTGACATTCCTCCAGACATCTCCTTTATATATATAAGGATGTTCAATTGACTATCACAGCTTGAAATCTTAATAAAAGATGCAAACTGGGAAAGGCAGTGGAGTAGAATCTACCAATTGTAAGATATCTAAGCCCATATCCCATTGAACTCTGTCTCTTTCTTTCTCTCTCTCATAAACACACACACACACACACACACACACACACACACACACACACACACACGAATACACCTATACATATATATGAGGCACCAAGATGGCTGAGAGGAGGCAACACTGGAATGCAGCTCCCAACAAATGAGACACAGAGGGCTAGAGGACTTCATGATTCCAAGTGAGGTGCTGGGTTCATTTTGTGGGGACTAGAAGGACTCTGAAAGTAGCCCAGGCAGGGAACCAAAGCAGGGTGAGAACTGCCCTGGAAGAACAAACCAAGACAAGGCGAAGCATGTCACCACCTGGAAAGTGCAGCCCAGAGGGCCAGGGGACTTCACCCCTTCGATTCTCTGATTGGATCCTCTGTTTACCTCATCCCGCCTGCAAGCCACGGTCCACAAGGGCCCCACCAGACTGAGCAGTGTCATGAGTTGTTGATGCAAATCTGAGCAATGGCTCCTGCCTGGTGCCACAAGCTGCCAGCCAGACCTGGGCAGACATTTGGACTAGCGCCAGCAGGATGGAACAACCCATCCTACAGAAAGAGGCAGAGTTGAAAGCAGGGAAATAGGTCATAAGGCCTGGCAGGCCCCATCGCCCGAAAACTCAAACTGAAGCCGGCGCGCCAGAGAGCTTGGCAGTGAATACACCAGTTTGACCCAAACCAGGAAGATGGAGCTCAGGGAAGGAGAGGTGCCATTGGACTAATTTCACCTGCAAACAAACCCCAGGGGAAGACCACCCACCCAGCAACCTGACTGAATCTGAGGCAGCCCAGCAGCACTTCTACAGGCCAAAAAAGGTATAGCCCCAACCAACTGCAACAAAAAGGACGTCCACTCAGAGATTTCTCCCAAAATCACTAACTTCAAAGATCAAAGGGAGATACATCCACAAAGATGGGAAAAAAACAATACAGAAATGATGAAACCTTCAAAGACCAAACATTTCTTCCCCTCCCAGGGATCAGAACTCCTCACCATCAAGAGAACAAAACAAGACAGAAAATGAGTATGATGAATTCACAGAAGCAGCCTTCAGAAAGTGGATAATAACAAATTTCTCTGAGTTAAAAGACCATGTTCTAACCCAATGCGAAGAAACTAAGAACCTTGAAAAAAGGTTAGACGAAATGCTGACTAGAATAACCAGCTTAGAGAAGAACATAAATGACTTGATGGAGCTGAAAAACACAGCATGAGAACTTTGTGAGGCATGCACAAGTTTCAGTAGCCGGATCGATCAAGCAGAAGAAAGGGTATTAGAGATTGAAGATCAACTCAATGAAATAAAATGAGAAGGAAAGATTAGAAAAAAAAGAGTAAAAAGAAATGAACAAAGCCTACAAGAACTATGGGATTATGTGAAAAGACCTAATCTACGCTTGATTGGCGTACCTGAATGTGATGGGGAGAATGAATCCAAGTTGGAAAACACTCTTCAGGATATTATCCAAGAGAACTTCCCCAACCTAACAAGGCAGGCCAACATTCAAATCCAGGAAATACAGAGAATACCACAAAGATATTCCTCAAGAAGAGCAACCCCAAGACACGTAACTGTCAGATTCACCAGGGTTGAAATGAAGTAAAAAATGCTAAGAGCAGCCAGAGAGAAAGGTCGAGTCACCCACAAAGGAAAGACCATCAGACTCACAGCAGATCTCTTGGCAGAAACCCTACAAGCTAGAAGGGAGTGGGGGCCAATATTCACTATCCTTAAAGAAAATAACTTTCAACCCAGAATTTAATATCTGGCCAAACTAAGCTTCATAAGTGAAGGAGAAATAAAATCCTTTATGGACAAGCAATTGCTGAGAGATTTCATCACTACAAGACCTGCCTTACAAGAACTCCTAAAGGAAGTGCTATACATGGAAAGGAACAACCAGCACCAGCCACTGCAAGAACATGCCAAATGGTAAAGAACAATGATGCAATGAAGAAACCATGTCAACTGATGGGCAAAACAACCAGCCAGTAACAAAATGACATGATCAAATTCAAACATAACAATATTAACGTTGAATGTAAATGGCCTAAATGCCCCAATCAAAAGACACAGAATGGCAAACTGGATAAAAGTCAAGACCCATTGGTGTGCTGTATTCAGGAGACCCATCTCACATTCAAAGACTCACATAGACTCAAAATAGAGGGATGGAAGAAGATCTACCAAGCAAATGGTGAGGAAAAAAAAAAAAGCAACAGTAGCAATTCTAGTCTCTGATAAAATGGACTTTAAACCAATAAAGATCAAAAGAGACAAAGAATTGCATTACATAATGGTAAAATGATCAAGGCAACAAGAAGAGCTAACTATCCTAAATATATATACACCCAATGCAGGAGCACCCAGATACATAAAGCAAGTTCTTAACGACCTACAAAGAGACTTAGACTCCCACACAATAATAGTGGGAGACTTTAATACTCCACTGACAATATTGGACAGATCAACGAGACAGAAAGTCAACAAGGATATCCAGGACTTGAACGCAGATCTGGACCAAGCAGACCTAATAGACAGTTACAGGACAATCTACCCCAAATCCACAGAATATACATTCTTCTCAGCACCACATCACACTTACTCTAAAATTGACCACATAATTGGAAGTAAATCACTCCTCAGTAATTTCAGAAGAACAGAAGTCATAACAGTCTCTCAGACAATCCTAAGCAAAAAGAACAAAGCTGGAGGCATCAAGCTACCTGACTTCAAACTATACTACAAGGCTACAGTATTCAAAACAGCATGGTACTGGTACCAAAACAGAGATATAGACCAATGGAACAGAACAGAGGCCTCGGAAACAATGCCACACATCTACAACCATCTGATCTTTGACAAACCGGACAAAAACAAGCAATGGGAAAGGATTTCCTGTTAAATAAATGGTGTTGGGCAAACTGGCTAGCCATATGCAGGAAGCTGAAACTGGACACCTTCCTTACACCTTATACAAAAATTAACTCCAGATGGATTAAAGATTTAAATACAAGAATTAACACCATAAAAACCCTGGAAGAAAACCTCAGCAACACCTTCCAGGACAGGTACAGGCAAGGACTTCATGACTAAAACACCAAAAGCAAAGGCAACAAAAGTCAAAATAGACAAATGGGATCTAATTAAACTTAAGAGCTTCTGCACTGCAATAGAAAGAGTCATTAGAGTGAACTGGCAAACAACAGAATGGGAAAAAATTTTTGCAATCTACCCAACTGACAAAGGGCTAATATCTAAAATCTACAAAGAACTAAAGCAGATTTACAAGATTAAAACAAACAAATCCACTCAAAAGTGGGCAAAGGATATGAACAGACACTTTTCAAAAGTAGATATATATGCGGCCAACAAACATGAAAAAATGCTCGTCATCATTGGTCATTAGAGAAATGCAAATCAAAACCACATTGAGATACCATCTCACACCAGTTAGAATGGTGATCATTAAAAAATATGAAGACCACAGATGCTGGAGAGGTTGTGGAGGAAAAGGAAGACTTTTACACTGTGAGTGGGAGTGTAAATTAGTTCAACCATTATGGAAGACAGTGTGGAGATTCCTCAAGGGTCTAGAAATAGAAATTCCATTTGGCCCAGCAATCCCATTACTAGGTATATACCCAAAGGATTATAAATCCCTCTATTATAAAGACACAGGCACACGTATGTTCATTGCAGTACTGTTTACAATAGCAAAGGCCTGGAACCAACCCAAATTTCCATCAATGACAGACTGGACAATGAACATCTGGCACATATACACCATGGAATACTATGTGGCCATAAAAAGCGATGAGTTTGTGTCCTTTGTAGAGACATTGATGAATCTAGAAACCATCATTCTCAGCAAACTGACACAAGAACAGAAAATGAAACACTGCATGTTTTCTCTCATAGGTGGGTGACAAACCATGAGAACACTTGGGCACAGGGAAGAGAACAACACTCACTGGACTAGGTGGGGGTGTGGAGGGGAGAGGAGGGGAGGGAAAGCAGGTGGGGGGAGGATGGGGAGGGATAACCCTGGGAGAAATGCCTGATGTAGGTGAAGGGATGGGTTGGGAGATGGAGAGAGCAAACCCTGATGGCATATATGTACCTATACAACAATCCTGCAGGATGCAGGATGTGCACCTGTATAACAGAGCCCAAAATACAATTAAAAAAAAAGGATGAATCACAAAGTGTATGGTTTATTGTTGAATGGAAAAGTAGTTATAAGTTAATAAGATTAAAAATTTCACACAAACTGACGTATTTACCAAAAATTAAGATATCTAAGAAGCAATCTGGAAATATGTCAAAATCTCTTTGAGTTCCATATTCATCCTGCAGACCTTTCTAATTGCCTACCCAGTATTCATTTTCCTTTTTTTTTTCTTTTTTTGAGACGGAGTTTCGCTCTTGTTACCCAGGCTGGAGTGCAATGGCGCGATCTCGGCTCACCGCAACGTCCACCTCCTGGGTTCAAGCAATTCTCCTGCCTTAGCCTCCCGAGTAGCTAGGACTACAGGCATGCGCCACCATGCCCAGCTAATTTTTGTATTTTTAGTAGAGACGGGGTTTCACCATGTTGACCAGATGGTCTCGATCTCTTCATTTTCCTTTTTTACTAACTGTAATTCTCTTTGGAGTTTTGTCTAGTTAAAAATACTCCACTCCCTGCAGGTCTTTTGCACCTCGGGTGGCCATGTGAACTCCAGCCAATGAGATAGAAAAACAAATCATATATGTTAGACTTTCAAGAATGCCCTAATCTTCCTAATGAAGGATGGGGGTGAATTCAGCATCCTTTATTTTCTCTGTTCCCTTTCAATTCTTCCTGCCTTGAGCAAAGGCTTGATGCCTGATAGATGGACAGCCATTATGCAATCATAACTTAAAAGGTCATATTATAAGGATAATGAGGGAAAGAAGAGAAAAATTGTATGGACAATATTTTCTGAAGCAAATACACCATCCCTGAATTGCATTCTCCAGGTCTGAAAATATAAAACCCCTATTTATATGAGATACAGATAATTCTCAGACATGCAATGTTATCAACTTTTTGGTTACACATTTAATCTGTTTTTTGAAATTATGTACAAGTTATATCTATGTCTATACATCCATATTTGCAGATAAATATGCAATATAAAGATATACATATTTATGTTGGCTAAGTAATATTATTGAAATATAGCTGTGTGAAAGACCACCATTGATACAGGGAGGAGAGACGGAAATACTGGGCAGAATAGGATGTTTCCCTGCAAAGACCCTGCCTTCCAAGCCTGAAAACTCACACCCCTAAATTAGGACAGAAATTCCTGTTTTCATGCCCAAAAAGTTGGCTTTTGCCCCGCCATGCCCCCTATACTGCACCTATCTAATCCTCAAGCTCCAAGCTCTAGAAGCAGATCAGGAAGCCAGCAGGTGGATGGCAGAATTTCACAGCAGAGAAAGTGAGAAGAGGAGGAACATCTGAACAGCAAGAGGAATTAGGCTAGGGGCCGTTGCTGAGGAGTCCGGCTGCTGGGCATCCTTATTCCAGGGGAAGATCCCCTTCCCATGTCATCTTCCCTTTCTGGGTCCCCATCCATCCCACCAAAAGCCACCTCCACCACTCAATAAAACGTTGCATTCATCCTTCAAGCCCATGTATCACCCAGTTTTGTGGGGGATGCTGGGCGAGAGCTCGGGATACAGAAAGCTGTCACAATGGCCCTCTGCCCTTGTGGGGAGGGTCATTGAGGGTCAAAAGGCAAGGGTCTGTTGAACTGATTAACACTCAAGCCATCTGCGGACAGCAAAGCTGAAAGAGCTTTGTAACACTGAGGTTGCGGGTACTCACTCCTAGGCACTACCGCTAGGCGAGAGCCCAAACCACTAACCTCAGCCTCTGCATTTGCCCATCTGTGTGCTCCCCTCTCCCACAAGAGATTTGAGCAGCTGACTGACTGAACAGGTGAGCCACACCTGTCACATATCCTGCAAGGGGGATCAGGGAACTCCCATTTCACCATGACTAACATTTTATATATGACTGGACAATGATATACTTTGAGAAAATGTCATTTTATGTGAAAATTGAGATTTTTCTTAAAAAAGACCATATGGAAATAGGAGAAATAGCAGCTGTAGAAAGTTCATTTTACAAAATAAAACAGCATCATATTTGTTCTAATTAAAACTCATCAATGTTAAATGACATGATAAATTTTATTAACTTATTTACTCCACATTAAAAAGAAAACCGTGACTACGGTCATGTTAAAGTCTTGAATATTAAACTTGTGATTTATGAATATACAAAATCCAAAGAGTAAATAATTGTATTTAGGCTGGTAGCCCATCATTTCAAGAAGCATTTTTGTAAACAGTGATTCCTTCAAGGATTTGTTAAACATCATCTAACATAACATAAATATTGATTCTTGGTTCTAATAAATAGAAGAGGTGAGATGAAATGTCAAATGTCTAATGTGGTTAGATCTCATAAAAAACATTGGCAACATGTCATTCATCACCTTTTATTTTGTTTTGTGTGTATTTTTTTTTAATGATATATGAGTGGCAGAGTGAAAAAAAGC
>NW_016108176.1:91535-95185 GCF_001604975.1 Cebus imitator | reverse complement strand
TTTTTGAGACAGAGTCTCGCCCTGTTGCCCAGGCTGGAATGCAGTAGCTTGATCTCGGCTCACTGCAACCTCCACCTCCCTAGGTTCAAGTGATTCTCCTGCCTCAGCCCCCTGAGTAGCTGGGAATACAGGCGTCTGCCACCATGCCTGGCTAATTTTTTGTAGTTTTTAGTAGAGACGGGTTTTCACCGTGTTGGCCAGGCTGGTCTTGAACTCTTGACCTCAGGTGATCCAACCACCTCAGCCTCCCAAAGTCCTGGCATTATAAGTGTAAGCCACCGAGCCTGGTCTAAAGGGCATTTTTGTTTGGAGAGATTAAGTGTTTGATCCCATGCTTTCGTGTAAAGTGCACATTGTATGAATATATTGAGAACCAGAAATATCATACATTTAGGACCAAATAAGAAAGCCGAGAATTAGGTTGGTAAGGAAGAAACAAATTTATGATTCTTTCTACATCAGATTAGGAAAATGTTGTCTTGGTGAATAGCAACAAGGGATTGAGTACTTTTTGAAGAAGCCCAAATAAAACTATTAGAGTAGACCCCATATTTGTACAGTTCAGTTCTGATACATTTTCTCATTTATAAATACTGCAGTAAGGAATAGCAAAACTTTTCAGGTATGAATAGGGATTATCTTTCCTCTGTTAGCATCCCTTTGTTGACCACTGTATGCACTTCATCATCCTTTAAGGGTTAGTGGACTGATAAGAGTGTTGTGAATAACAGTTTATTTTCTGTGTGGATTTCCAGATGAGTTACAACAAATTCCTCTCTAGAAGTATGATATGCTGTTTCTTTCACTCATCAATTCTATCTAATCAGATTTTTCCATTTTTAGATAACAGTATGTGCCCTCAAAATTCCATCCCCTTTTACTTATGTACTGCTTTCTAAGACAGGTCCATGCCCTACCATTACCTAATCAATGTATGACACACCTATGAGAGAAAAACTTTAAGATAGCCTTGAATCCTTTAAAGAAACCATCTCATTTCTGATAATATATTTCATCATCCTGTCTCTGATAACTCCCTTTGAGAAAGTTATTATCAGTAAGAAGTTGAGATAGAAAAACATTTGTAGGCTGACAGTACTCACAATGACTTGATGGTTTTGGGCAGAGGCAAATGCTCTATGGATTTTTGCAGTGATTTTTTTTTCTCCTGTAGTAAATAAAGGAAGCCAGAGAGTCTTTACATTTTCCATTGAAATTGATGAATGGTTAACTTTAAACTCTGCCTGGTGTTACATGACCTCAGGCTTTAGTGAGTTTTTAACTTCTATGGAAAGCTTTCTATGAGTAAGTGTGTTCATTCATCCTGTAGGTACACCCATTGCAATTAGAGGAGATAATGAGACATCAAGAGTAGCTGTGGCTTTACTGCCAGATGTACTCTGTTTCTATCTATCACTTTGAATTCCAAGTTTAAGTCCTACTGGTAGAAATATAGAGAAAACAAACTTTGCAAGATGCAGCCAAGAACAAATTGAAATGATGGTGGCCAAAAGGTCACCATCAAAAGATACACTAAGAATCGTATCAAGTTTTAAGTTTCAGAGAATCACAATCTTCAGAGTCAAGTGTAAAATGAACTAGACCTGAAATGTGTTTAACTGCCTTACATTCCTTAATAACTCTGAAATAAGTGACAACTTCTTCCAATTTTCCGGATGACCAAAAGAAAATATAAAATAGTAACCTGACACGCTGCTTAACATATAAAAATGTTGATGTTGACAGCATACTACTTTATGGACCAATAAACTAACCACATGTTTTGAAAGTAATAACTAACTTTGTAATTACACTACATTACTTCTCCCTTTAAAAAATATTTTAGTCACAAGCTAATGAATTTTATAATTCCTGTTATAATTAGTAGTGGTTTAGCAAATATGTTGTGTGAAGAATTTATTGACTGTTGTCTAGATTTATTTTTCTAGGTGTTCCCTGCCCATCACCACCTCCATTCTGGATATTCGCATGAGTGCTCTAAGTGAACTTTCTCCTTTTAATTTCCTGGAGGAGAAATATAGGTATCAGTGGACATTTAATCAATTGGTGGTTTGCGGAGAGAAGGATTTCACCTTGTAACACAGTTTTTCTGTTAGTTATTTTCTGAAATCATTATGTAACAAAAAGGGTGTAGGAAACAGTTACAATGTTGACCTCCAAAATTCTGCATTCTAGGGAAAGGTATTTGAAAACATGAAGTTAAAATATTGAGATAAGCCAGACGCAGTGGCTCATACCTGTAATGCTAGCACTTTGGGAGGCCAAGGTAGGTGGATCACCTGATGTCAGGAGTTTGAGACCAGCCTGCCCAACATGGTGAAACCTTGTCTCTACTAAAAATACAAAAATTAGCCTGATGTGGTGGCAGGCACTTCTAATCTCAGCTACTCAGGAGACTGAGGCAGGAGAATCACCTTGAACCGAGGAGGCAGAGGTTACAGTGAGCCAAAATTGTGCCATTGCACTCCAGCCTGAGCAACAGAGCACAAACTCTGTCTCAAACAAAATAAAACACACACACACACACACACACACCAAAAACAAAACAAAACATACACAAACAAACAACAAAAACAACAACAAAACACTTTGAGATAATGATCTTGTATTGTGGCAGTGATGATTTCTTATGACTGTCAGCCTGAAAGCTGTGTTATTCCTGGGAAGAACTGGAAAAGTATGTTATACACTTCCTAATAACAGTCTAGAACAAAAATATCTAGTGTGTGTGTGTGCGTGTGTGTGTGTGTGTATGTATATATACGTTATAAATATATAATATACAATATATATGAATATATACTATATACTGAGAGATGACTACATATGTTTATATATATGATCATCTCTCAATATCTGTAGAAGATTTGTTCTAGGACCTTCATGAATACAAAAATCCACAGATGCTCAAGTCCCTTATATAAAATGGTATGTAAATGCTATGTAAATAGTTGATACACTTTATTAGTTTTAAATTTTGTATTATTTTTGTTGTTGCATTATTATTTTTATTGTTTTTTTCCAAATATTTTTGATCTGCCTTTAGTTGAATCCACTGCTGCAGAATCCACAGATATGGAGGGCTGAGTCTATATACATATGAAGTTTAATCATTGTTAGAAAGGAAGAAGAGTTTTGGACCATGCCTACTTATATTTGGCTCAAATAATCAGACAGAATAGAATAGAATAGGGCTGACAAGAGTTTCTGGACACATAGGCTCATGATCTGAACTCAAAAGCGACTCCGGCAGGGAAAACAGGCCAACATAAATTTGAATCTGTAAAATTATAGCAATGCAATATAGGTAAATGTATTTAATGTCCAATAATAGTTTATTAACCTGAGACAAATGGAATCATGTCACCAACTTTTCTGATAATTGAAAAGGTTACTTTAGGAAGCTGAGGTGGGTGGATTACCTGAGTTCAGAGGTTCGAGGCCAGCCTAGCCAACATGGTGAAACTCTGTCTCTACTAAAAATACAAAAATTAGCCAGGCAAGGAAAATACAAAAGTTAGCTGGGCATGGTAGCACATGCCTGCAATCCAAGCTACTCAGGAGGCTGAGGCATTAGAATTGCTTGAACCCGGGAGGCAGAGGTTGCAGTAAGCTGATACTGCGCCATT
>NW_016108176.1:81509-91475 GCF_001604975.1 Cebus imitator | reverse complement strand
AAAAAAAAAAAAAGAAAAGGTTACATAAAATATCTAGTATATTACTTGAAACATGGAATTTATCTGAAAGTTGTTACTTAAGTATTTATTGCAAATAATCTGCTTCTTAAAAGCAAAGGTGTAATTCTCCCATATATGGACAATGATGTCGATTTAGAAAATAAAAATATTAAGTGGTCAATGAGAAGAGATAAAAATTTATGTTTTGTGAAAATTTGTTTTCATTTATACTGGCATAACTTTATTACATAAAAATTTACAAGATTGAGAAAATAACTAGTTTAAAATAAAATTCCATATAAATATGTATATTCTAAGTGAGAAATTATATATAATCACATATATACAATTTATATATATATGTAATATATAGATAGAAAGATATGAGAGAAAGAGAATATACTACTGTAGGAAAGTTATAGTGAATTACATGTAACCAATTAAAAATTTTCTTTGCTATAACTTGCTTTGGGTGGCTAAAATAAGGGACCATGAGCAATTGTACCCACATCTGAAAATCTGTAAAGCCTCTTATTGAGGTCAGTACTAGCCACAGCAATCAGCCTGATACTTCAAACGTAATGGACAGATTAGCTTATAAAATTACGTTGAGAAGTGTTCAGAACAGAAGCTTAGAATATTAACAGAGTCATGCTGTTTTGGCATGTCTAAAGATGTTTCTGTGTCATAATGTAATATTATGGCTAGAGAAAAAAGAATGTCCTCTGGAAGAAGGGGACAGTGAGCATAAATATGCAAATTTGATTAAAAAGGTGAAGATAAGACATTATCTTGGTTATCCCTCTAGCTGCATAGAAATTTCAAGAGGTGTCTACTGATGCAATGAATGGAAGGAACGATGATTCCAACACTTGTTATGATAATCCTGGCTTATGGACTAAGCTTCTTCACTCCCAATGGCTAATATGTTCCTCTTTTGGACTTAGATACATCTAATAAATTAAACTGAATTCAATAAAAATAAGTTTTTATGAACTCAGATAAAGAAAAAAAAGGAAAACAAAGAGTAACAGCTACAAAAATAAAAGTAAAAAGTTAAAGGAAAGTTTGGTTAATTTTTCATTCACATTATGAATTTCCACTAAATTTTGTGAATTCTTATAAAAAAGTTTAACAATTGACACTATTAATACAACTATCATTAATATGGCTAATCTTTTATTTTAGATTATTTGAACATTTTATTTTAGTATTTACATGCACTTTGTAGGTATGCACTCATATCACTTTTTGTTTTTATTGTTTTCACCTTGTTTATGTTTTTTATTTCCCTAAGGTTTAATTTGTGAAATGATTCTTAGGCCTGAATATAATAAAGCACATTAAAATTTCTTTGAAACCTGTGAGTGCTAATTTCAATGTTGTATTTCTAGTTTACAAAGAGATATCCCTATTCTCTCTCATTAGAATAGTCTTTTAAAATAAATTTCCTAGTGGTCCTAGCCAATATCTTCTTTTAATTTCCCATTTAAATTTCTGCTCAGTTTTACACAAGAGTCTCTTTCAATACTCATCCAATCCCAGTTTCTTTTTCCCATCAATAGGTGTAAAACAGATTTTTATTTTTCTTTTTTTAGAGATGGAGTCTTACTCTGTTGCCCAGGCTGGAGTGCAGTGGTGCCATCTTGGCTTACTGTGATCTCCACTTCCTGGGTTCAAGCAGTTCTCCTGCCTCAACCTCACGAGTAGCTGGGATTACAGGTGTGTGCCACCATGACCAGCTAATTTGTATATTGTTTTAAACAGATTTTTATCTCTAATGTATTATTTTGCCATTGTTTGAGTCACAGTTCAGGTATAAGTGCTAAATTCTCAGGCTAAGTTGCAAAATTTCCTCACATTTGACTGAAAATACATATAAATGTCCCTACATAGTGTTTTCATCTTCTTAATTGCTGATGATAGTCAATGAGTAGTTCATAGAAAATTTCTCCAAATTAGAGACTGCTTATTATTGCATCATTTTTTTTTATTATGTAGTAAGCTTTTAGGAAAAGTATCAAAGCTTTTGCAAATTTTGTTTTAATTAAGACACTTTTGTCTTAAAAATCCTAAATATTCTAGATTCATAAAACTAGTTATATGATGCCAATTTAATGTATTTTGGCATTTAATTATTACAAATTTGCAAACATTATGTGGCCAAAATGTATTTCTTTTTCCAAAGTAATTTTATATAATATTATAAAATGTTATACTCGTGTTTCTTTCCTCCTATCCTTCCACACTCACCAAATGAGTGTTTCACTTAAATATCAAGTGAGGCTATTGAAAAAATATATCCTCTACACATGCTTTTTTTTTTTTTTGAGACGGAGTTTTACCCTTGTTGCCCAGGCTGGAGTACAGTGGTGCGATCTCAGCTTACTGCAACCTCTGCCTTACGGTTTCAAGCAATTCTCCAGCCTCAGCCTCCCAAATTGCTGGGATTACAGGCACCTGCCACCATGCTTGACTAATTTTTGTATTTTTAGTAGAGACGGGGTTTTGCCATGTTGACCAGACTGGTCTTGAACTCCTGACCTCATGATCCACCTGCCTTGGCCTCCCTAAGTGCTGGGGTTATAGGAGTGAGCCACTGTGCCCAGCCAGCACATGCTTTTTCTTAATTGGAAAAACCTCTGTGGTGTTCTGGATGACTAATGCTAGCAAGGCCTTCACATTACTGTTTGCTGAGTACTGCTTAATTAAAATTGCTAATTTAACTAACATGAATTCATCATATTAATTTTTAAGTAAATTTCTTTTTCTGAAAAATCCAATCTCAAAGTATCCCCTTGCCTATGACTAATATTTTTGGTATGATCTAATTATCACTAATTTTGAACCAAGAGCCACAAAGAAGCTCTTAACTCATGTTTTGTATTAATAAACCTAATAAAACAGACTGCCCAACTCTCTTGTTTTGCTCTGATTCAATATGCCCAGAAAAAATTAGGACATCTATAAAACAGGGGCTTAAGTTCTGAGCCACTTATATATATGTACCTTGGCTAATAATGTAAGTCTTGAGAGGCAAATATCTGCCTCCGCTCATGGAAGCCACATGTGGCAGAATCTCTACCTCACCCTGAATTAAAAGATAAATAATTGCATTATCTCAAATATCACAATGCTCAGAGATAAGAGAGTTTTAGAGTTACACATTTAAATAGCTCAATGATGCCATTCAGGATCCAGGTTCTTTTTAAACTCTCTTATCTTCATTCCTCAAAGTTAACTATGTTTTCAGATTGTTGACTGCAGCAATCTAGATAGCACAATTCCCAGAGGAATAAGAGGTGCTTTGCTTGCTCCCGTAGAAGTGAGGAAACATTTTCATAAGCTCACAAGCACACTTCCAGGTGTTTTAGGTCATCTGAGCATTGCTGAACCAACTAGACCCAATTTTTAATGAATTGCATGGCTGTGGGAAAGTTCCTTTACAAAGAAATAAGATAATGATCAAGGTGTTCTTTATACCTTGCTCACTGGTAGCTCAGATGTAGGCACTCCATGAAGACCTAAATTCTATTATCAGCCACAATAAATGAAGTTGAGATGACAATAATTCATAAATTCAAGTATTTCAGATTATAGAAATGCTGTAATACTTCCAACGTGTGTGATCCGCCTACCCCCATAATATTTGCACTCCCTACCCAGGACAGTGAAAAATACATTGCCTTCATAAAGACCTTAAGAATTATATTGGTGACAGAATTACTGTAACCTTTGAGACATGTTCTGGTGGATATTATAGCTAATTTTTAATTATTGGTCAGATATTCTAGATTGAAATGGCTCTTGATTTTTATAGAGATGACAGATACCTTGGGCAAGTAGTGGGAAAAGATCCCAAATAGTAGGCGAAGTGGCATGCTTACACATAACAAAGTTAGTAGTAGTATTCCAAGCGACCTGTATACAGTGGCCTTTGGCAGTGGTTAAATAGATTATAGAATCTTTAGGGCCAAAATGATAGAAAGCTTACTAAAGTCCTGTTTAATTTGTCTCTTATTTATTTATTTATTGTTACAATCCTCTTGAAGTTTTTTTTGTTTTGTTTTGTTTTTTACTTTAAGTTCTGGGTTACATGAGCAGGACATGCCAGTTTGTTACATAGGTATACATGTGCTATGGTGGCTTGCTGCACCTATCAACCCATCATCTAGGTTTTAAGCCCCTCATGCACTTTATCTAAATTTAAAAGTTCAACTCTGGTGAATGGACACTGAATTTGAATAACTGTTACGTTTCTCAATTCTTTGCAGTTCCTATAGACCTTGCATTAAGGGGATGTTACCAAAATGCCAGGGGTTTGGTCTAGTTCTTGCTTGCTGCTCTCAATGTAGAAAGCCAGTCACTGAGATGAATATTGCCAGGGGAGAAGGCATTATTCAGGTGCTGCAGCTGAGGATAATGGGAGATCAGTCTCAAATTCATCTCTCTGACTGACTAAAATTGGGAATTTATATATTGGGGAAGGAATGTATCTACATGTGGGTAAACAGGAATTAGGGAGGGATAAGGAAACCATGAAGGATGAGCAGTCTGGCTTCTCATTGTCTGGCTATGGTGATCTGGTGACTTTCAGTTCCATGATACTATCTGGGAGGCCTGAGGATTGGTTTCCTGAGGAAAGAGCTCAGATAAGACAAATGTAAGTCTCAAGCTTTATAAGTGGGAGGATCAATGTCTAAACTTACTTTAAAAGGCCATAAACATCAGTTCTATGGAACAATTGGGCTGATTTCAGGGACATTGAGTATCTTCTGTGGACCTCGTCATTGCTCCACGGGGATCCATTCTGATCCTTATTTGTTTGTGCATCTCCTTCATCTTTGGTGTGCTTTACTTCTGATTCTTCTTTGCAGAACTGCCTTTGGGCTACTGGAATATCTTTGTCCACATGATCAGAGAACTGAAGTTCCTGAATGTTTATATTCCCTGGGGCAGCCATTAGCAAATGACTAATGTTTGAGGGAGAATGTAAAACCCCAGCTTCATAATCTCTACTAAGAAGATTTTGAGGTGTAATATACAATCTAAAGATTCCCTGTTGGAATAAGCTGAAACTACCTACAGTTTACATATTTGTTCAGTTTCTTCCTCTTATCTTGCTTCCTCCAGTTCTTGAATCTTGGGAATACTTCCTTAATAAATCACTTGTACATTATTCCTTGTCACTGGATGTGCTTCTGAAGAACCTAACTCTTAAAGAAGTACATTATAATATCACAGATACTTTGCCAATTTCTCCTAGCCTTCCACTTTAGGACTTATGGTCCTTTACCAAGGTAAATTTATACATGAGAAATAAAAATGTCAGGATTTCGAGGGACTCTTTTGAACCAACTTTGAACTAATACCAACCTACATAGACTGAAAACAGCAAATTGTTTTCTAAATGAGCCTCATGGTAGAACCACAGTGGCTTCAAAACCCCTTCTACATTCATTTCGCCACTAGTTGATTGTGTGTATTATAAATAGGTTCAATAAACAGTAGAATCCCATATTAGTTCTTGGACTTTTGGAATATTGGCTTTTCTATTGCATTGGAGCAAGTCTTTGTTTCTGAAATAATCTTCATAAACTCTGACAATTAACCAAAAGGGAATCCAGCATGCTTAGAAGAATCAAGGAAATTAGGTAAAATAATTGAAAAAAAATCAGAAATTCAGATGCCTATCATATCTCCATTCTTGAACTCAAATTAACTAATGAAGAAGGTAGATGTCTCTCAGAAAATGATAATAGATTATCATAAATGTACTTAATAAGTGGCTATTCTGATACAGGATATTTTCTTGACCTCTTCATTGGACCTGTGACAGGGATATCCCATTTATTCAGCCCACAGTGCTCAACCCTTCACAGGAGGGAGCATGTAGGCAAGTGAGTAAGGTAACCAGTTAGCCACTTCAGTGCCAGCAGAAGCAAACTCTGTTTACTTGGGTCCACTGCATCCTACCCCTCATAGGAGGAAGCACATAGGCAAGCAAGTGCAGGAACTGCTGACTGCTTTTGCACCGGCAGGACCAAAGTCCATGCAGGTCCTGTGGCAGAGTCCAGGTGGGGGTGGCTGCAACCCCAAGGCCCAAGAGGGCATATTACAATGCTCTCTTAGCTCTTCTGTCTGTGGACAGCAGTGTGTTATCAGTTCAATGGGCCCTTTGCCTCTGCCTGTGGGGCAACTGCCCTCCGCCAGTGAGGGCAAAGGGCCAGTGTGACAGCCTTTTTGGGTACTTGCATTTGGTTAGTCCCAAATTCTTGTGTGGTGCCCAAGAAGAATGAGGACACATGGACAATTGAAGGATGGGGAATGTGGAGAATTCTATTGAGTGATGAAAGTGGCTGTCAGTGGAGAGGTTAGCTGCAAAGGAGTTGGGAAGGGCAAGTGGCTCTCTCCTGAAGTCGAGCCGTCTTTCTGCCTCTCTCTCCTCCAAAGTTAAGTTGCCTCTCTCTGATGCCCAGCCATCACCTCTGAAGTCAGTTCACATCTTCCCAACATCCAGCCGCTTCTCCCCTCTACCAGATGAGTCTGGGGTCTTTATAGGCACAGGATGGGGGATGGGGTGGGCCATAGGTAGTTTTGGAAAAGACAGCATTCGATTGGCAAAAAGACATTACTCGGAAAGAACCAATCAGAAGAGAGTGGGCAAATAGGGGTGATAGTTCTCACTTTGGGCCATGGGTTTCAGATTTTTCGGCTTGAAGGTGGGACTTCATCAAGGACCTACCCCTGTCTACCTAGAGTTTCTCTGCCTCCTGTCTCTATCACCTCCACATGGGGTTTCCTTACTGGGGTCAATCTGTAGTTCCTGACATCTTGTCACAGCTATTGATTTAAAAACAAACAAACAAAATGAGCTGAAAAAGCAAAAACAAAAAATAGAGGCTGTCATCAGCTACAAAGGATAGACACCTTGCATTATGGCTATAGAATCTAAACATGAATTTCATCTTGAACATTTCATTATCAAACAGTTCAGCTACATTATGACACCATACTAATAGAACTGAAAGAGTTAGAAATCTCACGCACCTTTGTAAGGCACATGCTAGCCAGGGTAAGAGACAGAGAGAGATTAAACCCAATGAAAAAACATCCTAACTCTTCTGAGTCCAGTTGTCTGGACCAACTTAAAATATTCCCTCCAAAGTAGAACACAGATTACACCTTCTAATGCTAAGGAGAAAACACAGTAATACTCAGGAATTCTTTGATTTTCAATTCAACAACATTTGAGGGTACTACTTCATTGATGCTGAGTTAATAGAAAGGATGCTTTGAGTTAAATCCAGAAAATCTATCCAAGCAGATGCACTACAAGCAAGACCTTTCATTTGGGCATTATATCCAAGCAGATTCAATATTACCTAAAATAACCATGTTAGAGGTATGGATACTATGACAAGGCTTCATAAGCAAATCATAGGCTTTTCTAGAAAGCCATATATATATATATATATATATATATATATATACTATATATATGAATATATAGTATATATATAAACACACATAATCATGAAGAAGGTTCGGTCTTTCTATATGAAACCATGGAAGATTTTGTTCCCCTGACAGTGGAACAGTAGGTGACCATGTAAATGATGTAAATGATACTACCAGATATAAACTAAATATTTGTTCCCGGATTGCCAAAATCGGTTATTTAGTCAGGAGTGCTCCAATATCTAGTGATATGAGCAGGATGATTCAAACTCTGGGAATGCTTACTCCTGCCTCACTGGCATCCCTCCTTAACCTATGTTTCTGGTTTTATGTGGCATTTTCTATAACCAATGAATTGAGGAAAATATTTGAGCTTAGATTATATATGGTTCTGCATAATTTGCTGACCTATGTCAAAGGCTGATGATCATGTTATGTTAGATAGAGATGGCCCAGATGGATGCTATCAAAAGGTGAAATTTTGCCAGTGGACAAAATTTCAAATGGCCTATTTAGTAGTTCACTTTGCTTGTAAGAAAAGATGACCGGAGGTAAGTATAAACAGCAATTTATAGCAGAGGTGTTTGGTGATAAGGGACTTAAAAGAGATACTACTGCATTGTCTTACAGAATGCTGGATAAGAACTAAATCAGTGCATAATATATGATTGTTTCTAGCCAGCATTTATGAGATAAGTATTAAACAACAGGAGATGGTCATTTTCAGATTAAAACCAATGACATACTCAGTTTTACTTTAGATCTTCATATGTCTGGGCTCTCATTTGAGAATCCTATAATGAATGTTTCCACTGTGGAATATAATAATATTCCTTTTAAGCTGTAAATGATTGACAACTGATAATTTCAGCCTCTTAATATCATTGGGTAATCAGGCAAAATAATAGAATAAATAAAAAGGGAGAGAAAAGAGAAAAAATGGAGAAAAAAAAGAAGATGGACAGGGAGAAAAGTTAAGGTATTAGTTGGAGTAACTGATCCAAACTATGAAGAAGAAATATGATTGGTGATATATAACAGAGGCATAAACAGTGTGTATGAAACTTGGTTGACTTCCTCAAGTGATTCCTCATACTATACTGTCTGGAGATAAGGGATAATGGAAAACTCTTGCAACTGTATGAAGAAAAAAAAAAAGCATAGAAAGCTTATACCACTCAGAAATAAATATGTACATGAGAAGCAGGATATTTCCCTGATCCCTTCGTGGATGGGAACTGGAGTGCAGGGGCACCAGCAGGGATGAACTCCACTAACTTGCCGGTCTACCCGTCTACCCTTCGTCATAGGGGGGGCACAGGTGAGTGGGTACTGGAGCCAGGGCGAGTGCTTTTGGGCACTGGCAAGAGCAAACTCTGTACCGACTCTGCAGCAGCATCTAGGAGAGGGTGCCCACAACCCCTGAAACCCCAGAGGAAGTGTTGCAGTGCCCTTTTCGCTTTCCTGTTCATGGACAGCTTAAGTGTTAACAGCTCAGTGGAGGGTCAGTGTGACAGCCGTTTGCACCTGTACTTGTGGCATCTGAGTTCTTGACCAGCATCCAGGAGGAATGAGGTTACACAAATGAATTGAAGTTGTTAAATATGGGGAATTTTATTGCTTTTGAAAGTGGCTGTCAGTGAGAAGGGGAGTTGGAAAGGGGAGGGAGCCTTAAGGTAATCTTCCCCTGGAGTCCAGCCATCCTTGTTTCTGATTTGCCAAAATCAGTTATTTAGTCAGGAGTGCTCCAGTATCTCCAAAGGTACACCAAGCTGCTTCTCTCTGATGTCCAACCACAGTCTCCGACATCCAGGTGTTGCTTCTCTCTGCCAGCAGAACTTGGGGTTTTTATGGACACATGATGCAGGGTGAAGGGGGGACCAGCCATGGGTGGTTTTGGAAAAGGCAACATTCGAGGGGGAAAAACAGGGAGGTACATTTTTCACTTTGGGCCATAGTGCCAGGCTTTTTGGCTTGAGGATGGGCCTTTCACCAGGGATCTACCCTCTTCTGCCCAGAATTTCCCTGCCTCCTGTCCCTATCACATGGACCTAATTAACTCTTAATCAGCTCAGGAGGTGGCTGAAGAAATGGGAACATACAATGAGTAAAGAGAAACATTGCAAATACCTACAATCTGGAGAGCAATGAGAAAGATAGAGAATGCACCCTCTTACTCATATTTTCTACCTTGTTTACTGTGTCACATATAGATAGACAGATATTAAATAATAGCCCTTTCTCCTTTTCTGTTCTTTTATGCTTCCTACTATAAGTGGAATGCATAATGGTACACTTTAGAATACTGATACAAGATTATTACTAATTATTATTACTAATACTGAGGCATCGCCTAGAGATTGTGACTTGTTACTGTTTAGATTAACCAAATATGGCCTATTGATTTGGAAATTTAAATAAGGAAGAAGCATGAATTTCGATGTTGGCAATTCTGTAGTAGGCACATATCATTATTTCTGGCATCAAACATCTGAACAGCTTTTT
>NW_016108176.1:76168-81484 GCF_001604975.1 Cebus imitator | reverse complement strand
TTCTGAGAACAGGCTAGGCTGAGGGCCCTGTTTTCTACTACAGAAGCCATCATGGTGTATTTTTTTTCCTTGAAAGAGCCATGAGACAAGCACATGACTTAGGCCTGGCAATTAGGCTGTTGTGAGCTGACATTCTGAAACTTGAAGGCATAACAAAAAGGACACTGTTTACGCAGTAACAGTGATGCTAGCAGAGACATCCTAATTAGACTTTTCGTGTGTCCTAAGTTTGGCTAAATACCCAACTGCATGTCTTATACTACATGTGTGTTATTTCATCAATCTCATTCTTTGACCTTCTTCTCAGCTTTATGAGCTTTCTGATGTTCTTCCAACAGTTATTTTTCTGTTTCTGATTGATAGTTTGACAGTGTTTCTTACAATGTAAATCTTCATTGGGACAGCATGTAACCTATCCTGTATAGGTCAGTTTTTGTTTCTAAAATGAAGAGTGGAAAGTAGATATTTTAAGATTTCTTCAAATTTAAATTTATTTGTTAAAAGTTACCTGATAGATAAAAAGACATGTTTTGGAAATTTATTTAATAAGTTAACTTGACTATTCCAATTTCTCATTAATTTTATCTCCATAAAAATAGCTTTATGGATTTTAAAAGGGTAATCTCATAGTTAAGAAATACTGTACTGTATTCTAAAGATTCAATTTTTAAATTATTAACTTAAATTATAAAAGAACATGTCACATATGCCTGTTGTACAAGCTAATGTTTGCATAGCTGTGCATTCGATGTCAAGTTTTTTCAAAATTCTATCAGGAAAGTGATCTTTAAAACATTGCTTTTCCAAAAAAAAGATTGTATTTTCATATTTCCATTCTTGGCAGTTTATTTTATTAACCTGTTTATATATTATCAAGATTTTGAGGTGTCCCTTTTAGAGCTGATAATGTGTGACTCATGATTCTTGAGAAATATAATGAAAATATTCAGAAGCCTCTATTCTGAAAAGTATTTGATATGCGCCTTTGTATTTCAGTCAAAGAGAAGAGAGTAAACACACACAAAAATAAGACAGCCATTTGTAGTATCCTATCATAAATAACTCCTGTATGAGACTTGAGTTATGGTAAAAAAAAAAATATTGTGTACAAATGGAACAAGATAATTGCTTCTGTTCTTAATTTTTCTTTTGAATTGCCATAAGTATCTTTTAAGTTACTGCTTAAAAGTTTGATAAGTGAACAGTTTTTAAATTTTGCTTTAAAAAATATTGACTGTCATGATATCTTTTATACTAGAGTCATTAAATATAATAAGATGGTTGAATAAATATTATCTGTCAGTAAAATATCATTGCTAAATCCAAGTAGATTTGTTTAGAAATATCAATTAAAACAGATAGAGACTTTTGTCTTTTTAAAATACAAAAGGGTAAATCCAAGCACTTAACAAAATGAACAAAACAAGGCCAGGCACAGTGGCTCACACCTGTAATTCCAGCACTTTGGGAGGCTGAGGTGGGTGAAACACTTGAGGTCAGGAGTTCAGTACCAGCCTGGCCAACATGGTAAAACCCTGTCTGTACTAAAAATACAAAAAAATTAGCCGAGTGTGGTGGCAGGTGCCTGTAATCTCAAATGCACGGGAGGCGAGGCAGGAGAATCATTTGAACCCAGGAGGTAGAGGCTACAGTGAGCCAAGCTCCCACCACTGCAATCCAGCATGGGAAACAAGACTCTGTCTCAAAAATAAACAAGTAAATAAAAACAAATATGAACAAAACAAAATAACAAAAGGTCTCCACTAGATAATTCTGTTAAATAATTAGAACATCTACAAGTAATATCTCTTTGTTTTTAATTCTAAACTGATGAAAATATAATCGTAAAGCCTAATATAATTTTAATTGTAGAAAAACACAAACAAAAGCCTGTAAGGATAAAAAGAGAGTTGTGGCCCTGAAGTTTTATCAATGCCTTGACCATGTAAAGTAGAAGAAATTAAAGATGTATTAAACAATTTTTTAAGACTAAAATTTGCCTTGAATATATTTAGTTATATATCTGCATACGTATATGTATATATATGATGTGTGCGTATAACCAAATAAATGACTGGTTTAAAAAATCAGTACATATAAGTAGAAATTTATGGGTTTAAACATTTTGTTTTGAGCAACAAAAATAATATTATACTTTGGACTGAAGAATTTACTTTTATTTATCAAGTAGAAAATATAAAACTGCTGAACTATTACTCATTTAAATTATATAATTATCCCTTTTTCCACAGCAACCTATTTGGGACTTCTTATGTGTATTAACATAACTATTTTTTGGTAAACCTTTCATTAAATGAACATTATTCATAGGAGAAAATGAGAGCTAAGATTTTGAACTAAATAACACAAATTTTTATTAATTCTAAGTAATCCAATTTTCCTCACATTTTACAGATTTGATATAGTCTTCCTTGGAAATATAATCAAAATTCTATTCCTAGGTAATAACATTTTAAATATATATATATGTGTGTGTATAATATTGTGTACTATAAGTATATAAATATGAATATACAGTAAATATATAAAGGGTAAATATGCAATTGTAATTAATATATTAAAAAGTATAAAGTTCTGATAACCTTTCTCCTCCTCATACATGCACACATGTATGTGCACACTCAGAAAGAACATGCTGAATAAAGACTGCCTCTGCTCTTACAGTACTAGCAATTATGACTGCAAAATAGAGTTGTCATCATGGTTCTAAAGTATACAATTTTTATTCAGTTATGAAACTGCATTTTATTTTTACATGCACCTGCTTCTGGTCTGTATTATATTATTCATTTGGACTTTACTCTTTCTAGAATTGATCTTTGTGCTTTACTGAAGATTTTCAGCTCTCAAAAAAAGAAATAGTGGGTCAAACACTTTCTTTTGCTGGAAGACAAAATGAGGCACCTGTGATCCTGAGAAATTTACTTTGGTTATGCATATGGTTTCTCCCATTTAATATTGAAATCTCTTTCATTCACAAATCTACTAGAGAAAAGGAAGGAAGCTTTTCTCCTCCCCAATCTCAGGAGTTTCACATTTATCTTTAGATCCATGTAGAGCTTCTTTCCAAGAACCTCAGATTTAGAATGATTAAATATTTCAGATCATCTAATCACTTAAACCCTATAGATACACTTTAAATATGCTTCATTAAAAAAAATCCAGATATAAAATTTGCAACTTGTATAAGTGAATTTAGAACACTTGTCTGCAGAGTCTGGAAAGGGTTTTGTTGGAAATAGCCAGAGCATTAGAGTATGTTTTCTATTGTTTGCTGTTCTTTTTTTTTTTTTAATTTATTTATTATACTTTAAGTTCTGAGGTACATGTGCAGAAAGTGCAGGTTTGTTACATAGGTATACAAATGCCTGTTTGCTGTTCTTAACACTATATTATAAAATAAGACATTAGCCTATTCAAGCATCAGTTTTCAAGCAGAAATAGAATGAAATATACACAGTACAGAGATGAAAAACCTTTGTTTGTTTTTTTACATATGAGGCAAATTAGAATTCTACTCAATTTCTGGGAAACATAATTGACAAATATACCAAACATTACACTACAGTATAAACTTGTAGACAAGGTTTTGCTATTGCCCAGTCTGGAGTGCAGTGGTGCAATCATAGATCACTGTAACCTTGAACTTCTGGGCTCAAGCAATGTTCTTGCCTCAGCCTCCTGAGTAGCTGGGATTGCACATGCATGCCACCATGCCCGGCTAATTTTCAATGAGATGGGAGATCAGTTTCAAGTCCATCTCCCTTACTGACTAAAGTTAGCAGTTTATATAGCAGGGGATAAATATAATAATGTGTTGGAAAACAGGAACTTGGAAGGGGTAAGAAAATAAAATGAGGGCCACTGAAGTGGCCTCCACAACTGCATCACTCAAGGAGGGTAAACTTTCCAAAGCCCATTTAAATTATGGCCATGAAAGCTAAAAGTAAATATTTCCTTATATAAATCAGACTCAGAATCTAATCAGATTTTCCCATGTCAGGGATTTTTTATAATACTGATCTCATATGTTGTCATCTTGGTATGCACCATGTTATGGAAACACCAGTGGTGCAGTTTGGGTCCTGCTACTTGCCACACAGAAAACCAATGACAGAGATGATGAGTATTGTCAAGGAAAAAGGCTTTAATCAGGTGCTGCAGTCAATGAGATGGGAGATAAGTTTAAAACCCATCTCCCTTATTGACAAAAGTTAGCAGTTTATATAGCAGGGAAAAAATGTAATAATGTGTTGGAAAACAGGAACTCAGAAGGGGTAAGAAAACAAAATAAGGGTTCCCGCATCTCATTGTTTGTATGTGGTAATCTGGTGAGTTTCAGTTCCTTGATTCTTTTTGAAAGGCTTGGGAGTCCTTTCCTGAGGAAGGAACTCAGATAAAACAAATGTAACTTTCAAGCTTTAAGACCAGAAAGATCAATTTCTTTCTTTATCCAAAAGATAAATAAAGAAATGTTTATGGACCCATTGGGTTGGTTTCAACCAGTGACTTTGTGTATTTCCCACGATTCCATTTTCCCAATGTAAATTTTTTTTGTCCTTTCCTCTCACTACCTGCTATTGTATATTGAGTTTGAAGATAGTGAAATAGATCTGGCATGTTCATTTTCTATTTGTCCAGACCACAGGGAATCACATCCACATCTGAAAAATGTTGTGATGTATCCTTCATACCTTGATTTTCATAGGCATGACATGTCTAGTTTGGAATTTTTCTTTCTTGGGATTGGGAGTTATAATAAGAGCATTTCAAAGGGATAACAAAAGGAGGCAAATATGGCAAAACCTTCTAAATATTCATAAAACTAAGTCATCTTCTTTATTCCAGGGTACAAAAGTAAATCATATTTTAGAGCAGACCTTGAAGTTAGCAAAAAAAGCCAAAACCCAACAGTATGCCGCATCCAGACCCATCTCACATGCAAGGATACACAAAGACTCAAAACAAAGGGATGGAGAACGATTTACCAACCAAATGAAGAGCAAAAATAAATAAATAAATAAAAAGCAGGAGTTGCTTTAAAGCAACAAAGATCAAAAGAAGCAAAGAAGGATATTACATAATGATAAAAGGATCAATGCAACAAGAAGAGCTAAAGATCCTAAATATATACACACCCAATACAGGAATACCCAGATATGTAAGACTTATAAAGAGACTTAGACTCCCACACAATAATAGTGGGAGACTTCAACATCAATATTAGACAGATCAATGAGACAGAAAATTAACAAGGATATCCAGGATTTGAACTCAGATCCGGAACAAGTAAAC
>NW_016108176.1:67496-75663 GCF_001604975.1 Cebus imitator | reverse complement strand
GCGTGCCACCATGCCCAGCTAATTTTTGTATTTTTAGTAGAGACGGGGTTTCACCATGTTGACCAGGATGGTCTCGATATCTTGACCTTGTGATTCACATGCCTTGGCCTCACAAAGTGCTGGGATTACAGGCCTGAGCCACCGCGCCTAGCCAGATGATAGCTTTTAAATTGGCTGTGGCTTCTCCATCTTATCCATTCTCTTCTACTGGGTTAATGTATGCAGATACAGGAGCCACAAGATGGGAAGAAGCCTGGCCCCTGAATCACTGCATGAAGTAGAGCCATCCACCAATCAGGAATATTACCTTTAGACCTTTAGGTGAATAGAAAAAGAAATAGCTGTTATCTTATACTTGTTATATATTTTTGCATATCTTTTCTTTGTGAAACATTTTCCCTTAAAAAAGGTATGTGCCATTCATCCTCGCAACATACAGTTAGAGATCTCTTGAGCTATAAGAGTTAACTACTTAATCTGCTGTTTTCTTTTAATCTGTGTTCTATAATATACACTGTAGTCTCATTATCTTCCTAAAATATTTTTCTAGGTGGATAATTACACGTGTTCATTCACTCTCCTTTGCCGATAGAATAAAACTTCTGATTCATTATCTGGGCATTCAGAATCCCTCACAATCTGTCCTTTACTGAGTTTTATTACTTTATCAATCTCTATCCACCTACCTTGATAAAATTGTTCTTTTCACTTCCTTTAAATATGTAGTTCCTCATTCCCATCTCCACCCATTTGCCTATATTCTTTCATTGAATGTGTGTTATTTTTTCTTCTCTATTTTTTAAATTGTAAGTTCCATTTAAAAGCCTTGTTTAAATCCTCCCTCATTTGCAAAGTTTTTCTCTAACAATCTCAACCTCACATGAAAAGTGCTGCCCTGAATTTAAAAATCATTAAATTCTATGCCATTTATTAAACGAAAGCAAGAACAAAGGGATGCAAGGAAACTTTGGGAGATATTGGTTATGTCTTTCATCTTTTTATTTTGAGACAGCCTTGCTCTGTCTCCCAGGCTCAAGTGCAGTGGCGTGATCTTTGCTCACTGCAACCTCTGCCTCCTGGGTTCAAGCAATCCTCCCACTTCAGCCTCGCAAGTAGCTGGCATTATAGGCATGTGCCATTACGCCTGGCTAATTTTTGTATTTTTAGTAAAGGCAAGGTTTCACCATGTTGGCCAGGCTGGTCTCAAACTCCTGACCTCAGGTGATCTACCCACCTCGGCTTCCCAAAGTGCTATGATTACAGGAATGAGCGACCATGTCCAGCCTTTTTTCATCTTGATTGTGTTGATGATAACATGGGTGTTTGCATATGTCTAAATTCTTTAAATTGTACACATTAAGTATGTGTACTTCTTTGTGTATCAATTATACCTAAAGAAATCTGTTAAATAATCTACCAAATGTCTCTATAGTATTTTATCCTTTGTTTCTACTTGGAAAATAATGTCTAGTAAAGCAGATTTCTCTTTTATTTACTTAGTGTTACATATTTTGAATAAAACTTGATAGTACATAATTTTATGTCATCTTAAATACAATTCTGGTGTCCTAATTCACAATGTATGAAAAAATGAATATTTTATCTCCTTTTGTTTTAACCTTTATTTGAGAAATATGTGTGTGTGTGTATATATATATATATATAAATATATATATATATATATTTATATATATATATAATATGCATATATGTATACTGAAGAAAATTTAACTTCTATTTAAAAACTTTTATTATAATGGAATGAGATAGGTCCCAGATTATTCCATTAAATTGAAGATTCCATTAAATTGAACTTTATAACTTTGAAGTCTGAATTCTTTAGTTTAGTTAATAAAATACAACATTTGTTTCAAAAATCAGAGACCATATTTCTTTCCTTCAATCATTTTATTCAGCAAGAAAATATCCATTGTATGCATATAAGTTGTTCTTGTACAAAAAACCCACACCTATCCTTCATGTTCTACATAAAATTTTAGTGAAAATTGTGATGGAATGAAAAAGCAAACAAGATATGTTAGTGAGGTAGAACTAATAACATGAGAGGTCTGATTAGCTGTAGTAGGAAAGGGAAAAGAAAGAATAAAGGATGACCCAAAGTTTTTGAGTGACTGCCTGGATTGGTGAAGGTACCATTCACCAAAATGTGAAATAAAAGGAGAAGAGTAGATTTTTCATCAGTTTCAGGTGTTCTTTTATTCTTTAAGTACTTAGCAAACATCTACTTATGCTGAAAAGCTTTATCACAACTGGAAACTGAGGAACAAATATATTCCCTGTGGAGTTTCCATTCTAGTAGGAAAGACGGGAAGTAAGCAAATAAATGGTAGCCATGAATCCTGTGCTTATGAGGTGGAGAGTTATTTTACCAAATAAATATGTCCTGGTAAGATTAAGCTTCAGGTCTTCCTGAGTTTCATTCTTGCAATAATTTTTAAAATGTTCTTTTGTGTGGAGGGGAAGAAATAGGGTGCAGTGGGGTGTTTAATTTGGTTAGGAATGGTCTCTAACAGTTGATAAAGATGGAAGAGCACCTTACATAAGTGAGGAGCTAGTCAAGTGAGGACTTGGAAGAGCATTTGAGGATTAAGAAAAAAACAAATAGACTTGCTGGAGGGTTAACAGTTTTATTGTGTTGAAGAAAGGAATAAAACTGGAACTGGTACTGATCAAGGGATGATTACTAAAAAATTACATTTTAGATTGGTGAAAGTCCAAATTATGTAGGCCTTGGTGGGCTGTGCTTAAGAATTGAAATTTTAATAAAAATTTGATGAGAAACTTTTGGATGATTTTGATTGGAGAAATAATGTATTAAAATTTACATATTTTATAAAAGAATTGCCTTTTTTTCATTTAGATTCAATCATGTTGTCACATATTGTAGTATTTCCTTCTTAAGGACAAATAGTACTCCATTGCATGTATACACATTTTATTAATCCGTTTATCTATTAATGGACGTTTAAGTTGTTTCCACATTTTGACGATTGTGAATAATGCTGCAATGAATGCAGGAGTGTTAATATCTCTTTGAGATCCTGATTTTAATTCTTTTGGATGAAGAAGTGGAGTTGCTGGATCATGTTAGCTCTAATTTTAATTTTTTGCCGAGTCTTTATACATATAATGGCTGTACCATTTTGCATTCCCACGAACAGTGTACAAAAGCTCCAGTCTCCACAACTTCATCAACACTTGCTGTCTTTTGTGTGTGTGTGTGTGTGTGTGTGTTTTTAATAATAGACATCCTAACCGGGGTGAAGAGAATCTCATAGGGGCTTTGATTTGGATTTCCCAATAATTAGTAACATTGAGCATCTTTTCATCTACCTGTTGACCATGTGTATGTCTTCTTTGGAGAAATGACATTATTGTAAGTAAAATAAGCCATTCACAGAAAAACAAATACTGCATTATTTTACTTTTATGAGATATCTAAAATAGTCAAACTCATGGAAGCAAGAAGTAGAATTTTGGGGCCAGGGCTGAAAGGAGAGGAAAATGGGGAGTTGCTATTCAATAGGTATAAAGTTTCAGTTACATTACATAAATAACTTCTAGAGTTTTGCTGTATAGCATTGTGCCTGCAGTTATCAATACTGTATTGTACACTTAATCTGTTAAAAAGATAAATCTCATGTTAAGTGTTCTTACTAAAATAAATAAAGAATATATAAAGAATTTTGGTTTCTTTACAGACACAATATGCAGAGGCCATATGGTTGTCCCAAAAATCATGGATGTGATACACAAAAGGATACTTTTAAACAGTCAGCCAGATGCAGTGGTGCACACCTGTAGTTTCAGCTATTTTGGCTAAGTCAGAAGGATTGCTTGAGCTCAGTAGTTTGATGTTGTAGTCTGCTATGATTACACCTGTGAATAGCCACTGCACTCCATCCTGGGCAATGTAGCAATATCCCATCTCTAAAAAACAAAACAAAACAAAAATATAATAAAAATATGTGTTATTAAAATAATATATTAAAGTAATGTGTTTTTAGATATATTGTATTAAAAAATAATGTGTTTTAAACACATTAAACACATTTAATGTGTTTTTGTTGTATTAAAATAATGTATTTTTAGGTATTAAAATAATGTATTTTTTAGGTCACATAAAGCAGGGGGAAAATGCAGCATGCAGCCAGCAAAAGGTACACAGTTGTCTCTACCTGAGACAAAGGCGACATTTAATTGCAAGCAATACTGCTCTCTTGGAGTGAGATTTTTGCCAAGCATGAAAAGTTTGTGTTCAAAACTGCCAATGAGATATTTACTCTTCTGCTCTAACCCCCTCTAGCCTGACTCTTTTTGTGCTCATTTGCTAACATGTATAAATAATTAATATAAATTTTTTGCATCAAAAACTACATTTATATTTGTATTAATCTTTGTTATGGGCTGAATTATGTCTTTCCAAAATTCACATGTTGAAGCCTAACCTCTGATGTGATACTATTTGAAGATGGGGACTTTGGCAGATAAATAAATTTGGTTGAGGTTATGAGTATGGGGCTCTTATTATGGGAATGGCACCCTTCTAAGAAGAGACACTAGTGTGGAAGAATTCCTCCTTCTCTGTATCCTTGCCAACATCTGTAGTTTTCTGTTTTTTTTAATAGTAGCTATTCTGACTGGTGTAACATGATATTTCATTGTGGTTTCAATTTGCCTTTCTCTGATGATTAGTGATGTTGAGAATTTTTTTGTATGCTTATTGGACATATGTCTTCTTTTGAAAAATGTATATTCATGTCATTCACCCACTTCTTCATGAGAATATTTGTTTTTTGTTGTTGTTACTGAGTTGCTTGAGTTCCTTGTAAATTCTTGATATTCAGTCCCCTGTCAGATGCATAGGTTGCAAAATATTTTTCCCTATTTGTCAAGTTTTCTGATCACCCTGCTGACTATTTCCTTTGCTGTACAGAAGTTTTTTTTATTTTAAATTTTTATTTTTTTATAATAAAGGACTTTCCAGCAAAAACCAGAAAGCCTGCTAGACAAATTCTAAAAGAGCTGTAACACTTGTACAGAAACTTTTTAGTTTAATTGTCACATTGTCTATTTTAGTTTTTGTTGCTTGTGCTTTTGAGGAGTAGTAAAACCTCTATGGAAAACAGCATGGAGATTTCTCAAAGAACGAAAAACAGAACTGCCATTTGATCCAGTAATCCTACTACTGGGTATCTAGCCAAAGGAAAATAAATCATCATATAAAAAAGATACCTACATTTATATGTTTATTGCAGCACTATTCACAACAGCAAATATGTAGAATCAATCTAAGTGTCCATCAGTAAATGATTGGATAAAGAAAATATGGCATATATACGCAATGGAATACTATTCAGCCATACAAAAGAATGAAATAATATCCTTTGCAGCAACATAGATGAAATTGGAGGTTATTATCTTAAGTGAAATAACTCAGAAACAAACATTAGTGTATGTTCTGATTATAAATGGGAGCTAAATAATGTGAACACATTTGCATAGAGTGTGGAATGGTAGACAATGGAGGCTCAGAGGGTGGAGGGGAAGGGAGTGAGGTGGATGATGAGAAATTACTTAAGGGAGCTAATATATGTTATTTGGTTGATGGATACACTAAAAATACAGACCTCATCCTATGCCAAATTTCCATCAAACATATTGCATATGCACTCCTTCAATTTATGCAAATGGAAACAGAAGAGACACTAGAGAGCTCTCTGACATATGAGTACAAGCAAGAAGGCAGCCACCTAAAAGGAAAGAAGAGAGGCTTCACAAGAAACTATCCGTGTTGCCACCTTGATCTTGAATTTCTACCTTCTAGAATTGTGAGAAAACACATTTATGTTGTTTGAGCCAACCAGTCTGTTTTTCATGGCAGATTTTGAAATAGAATGGGAAGGAGTAACAGATTGAATTGAATTTTGCATACCACAAAAAGCAAAGACAATTTCTAGCTCTTTGGCCTACAAAATTGAAGAAACCTTGGTGCAATTTAATGAAATGGTAGATACTAAATGAAGGGATAGCAAAATAAAGAGCTCTACTTGCCACATTAACTTGGAGTCCCTTCTAAACTAGGATGAATTGACCTTAGGTTAAGTGGGATGATGAGGATAAAAGTCTAATTAAAGTAAACTCATAATCTTATTCTTGTTAATTTTGAGCTGTCAATAGAGTAGATATGTCAAATAGACATTCTCTGTTGATATGTAATTCTTTCTTCAGGAGCTTAGAAGAATGATCTTGAACTAGCGATATAGATCGAAAAACCATCAGGTTTTAAGTGGTATCAAAACCAGACGGAATAAAATGGATGCAGAATGGTGCTGAATTACAAGGAGATGAGGACTTAAAGCACTTTGTCACATTTCTCTTTTAAATTCTAATTAATTACCTTCCAAGCAACCAGTGAAATGGTATATAAGGTAGTGAAGGGAAGATTACGTAAGGTCAATTTTCCTGCTAAAATTTCTGTATGAGAGAATAAAAATAGGAAATCCAGCTAGACTAGAATTGGGTTGGAGAAGTTCACGTGCATGGGTAGGGCCTTTGACTCCACAATTTTATGAGACGTGATGACCCCTTCAAGAAGGAATGGGACCTGTCCACCTTCTCTTTCATAAGTATGTGTGTTGGTGTGTGTGTAAGTGAGTGAGTGTGTGTGTGTGTCTGTGTGTGTGTGCGTGTGTGTAGCTAGGTACGTTTAGTAGCATATAATGAATTTCTTTTTGTTGTTGTTGTTGAGACAGAGACTTGCTCTGTTGCCAGGCGCCAGGCTGGAGTGCAGTGGCATGATCTTGGCTCACTGCAACCTCCACCTCCCAGGTTCGAGCAATTTTCCTGCCTCAGCCTCCCAAGTAGCTGGGACTACAGGAGCACAACACCATGCCCAGCTAATTTTTGTATTTTTTAGTAGAGACGGGGTTTCAGCATGTTGGCGAGGATGGTCTCGATCTCTTGACCTCGTGATCCGCCCACCTTGGCCTCCCAAAGTGCTGGGAATACAGGCATGAGCCACTGCGCCCAGCCAGTGAATTTCTAACTAGAGAGAAGCTGCCGGAGAATTCAAAAGGTGGTCAATTGTCTCAAGTTCCAAGGTTTGGAGAACACTATATCCAGAAGTTAATTCCTAATGCCTGAAATGAAGAGTGATCTAATTAATCTGACAAGTGAAGGTTGCTGTGCACCCACCTGTGATGTGTTGGCACCAGTGTCTGTAGTAGGTCTACCAGCATGACCTTCACCAAAAGGAATAAAGAAAACCATGAGTAGGCAAAGAAAAATAACTTTGCATTTCTGCGGACTCACTAATTAGAGATAGGATGTTCAAGCAGAAAGCCTAGCATTGAGGTGACGTAGTGTTTGAAAGATGGGACAAAATTTTAAAATAATAAAAACACTTGAGATTTATTTGAGCAGTTTTGGATTATTTGAGTATGCATTGTCAAGTTTCTGCTAAAAAATGTTGCCCATTTTGTAAAAATTGAATTGTCTCCCTTTATTAAGGTCGAAAATATGTATATATATACACACACACACATATACACACATAATCTGTGATATTCCACCTTCAGAAACTTTTTCAAAAGGAAGAAAAATTTAAAAAATTAAGTCAAAATACTAAATTCAAAGTAAATAAAAACAGAGATAACAGATAAAATTTGAAATGAAGGATGTAGACAAAACAATAGAGAATTTAATAGAGACAAAAGATGCTTTTATTAAAAGAAAAATAAAATCAATAAATATCTACGTTGATCATGAAATAAAAGAGAGGCACAAGTAATCAATATTAGGATTTTTTTCTAAAACGATGTAACTCCAAATCCTATAGACATTAAAAGGAAAAAAACAGAATATAATGGGGAAAACTTTATATCAATAAAAGAAGGCATAATTAAATGAAATGATTAATTCCTATATATGCAAAAACAACATTTGACAAAATTCAATCCTCATTCATTATAAAATATCTCAGCCAAACTAAGAATAATAGAGAATTTACTTAATATGATAAGGGGTGCTTTCAAAAAACCTACAGCTAATGATAAACTTGCTAATGAAGACTAAGTGCAAAAGTCAAAGATACTCTTTCTCATGAGTTCTATTAACTATTAATTTCGTTTTCTTTTTTTTTTTT
>NW_016108176.1:53119-67376 GCF_001604975.1 Cebus imitator | reverse complement strand
CTCCTGGGTTCAAGAGATCCTCCTGCCTCAGCCTCCCAAAGGATTACAAGTGTGGACTACCATGCCTGTCTAATTTGTGTATTTTTAGCGGAGATGGTATTTCACCATGTTGGCCAAGCTGGTCTCAAACCCTTGACCTCAAGTGATTTGCCCACCTTGGCTTCCAAAAGTGCTGGGATTACAGGCATGAGCCACTATGCCCAGCCCAATTCCAATTTTAAGAATATCAAAGTCATGAAATATTTAGGGATAAATTAATCAAAATATATGAAAGACCTGTACAATTATAACTAGAAAATATTAATGAGAGAGATGAAAAATGAAAACTTTGAACTGACATACTTCATTTATGGATTGGATGACTCAATATTGTTCAGATCAATTCTCCTGAAACTGATGTATACATTCAATGTTATCCCAGTCAAAATCCAAGCAGGCTTGTTTTTCCTCAAGTATTGATAAACTGATTCTAAACATTTATATGGAAAATTAAAGGATCTAGACTTACCAAAATAATTTTTAAAAAGAGTACAAAGTTTGAGAACTTACACTACATGTATTCTAAACTTTTAATAAAATATAAGTAATAACACAGGATGATATTGCTGTAAGGGAGAGACATATCAAATAATAAGACAGAAGAGAATGTCCAGAAATACATTCACACACATATATGTTCAATTAGTTTTTTTTAAGTACCAAGATAATTCAACAGGAAAAAATAATCTTTTCAACTAATGGCACTCATACTCTGGAATATACATATGAAAAAACGTGAACCTTGACCAGACCCTCATACAGTAAATTTAACATAAAATAGATCATAGACTTATAGGTCAAAGCTAAAACTATAAACATCTAGAAGAAAACATACAAGAATATCTTTGTAATATATAGGTAAACAAATATTTCTATGTATAAAGTACCAATTTAAGAAGAAAAAATCAATGTCATCAAAGTTAAAACATCTGCCCTTTTAAAGATATAATTAACACCACGCATTCATTAGAATAGCTAAAATTGAAATGGCAGTCAATTCTGAATATTGACAAGCATGTGAAGAAAGTGAAACTTCCATGTGTTGCTTAGAAGTGTAAATTTGTCCAACTGTTCAGCACTTTCTGATATAATTAAATGTATACTTAGCATGAAGCCCACTAATTCAATTTCAAGGTGGAGTGGAGAGAAAAGAAAATATGTCCTCATAAAGACTTGCATGTGGATGTTCATAGTAACTTTATTCATAATAACCCAAATTGGAAACCACTCTAATTTCCATCAAAAAAATGGCTGACATTGGTGGTATACCAATGGTGGTATACAAATATGTAGTATACCATTACTTTGTAATAAAAATAAAAATACTAATGTTACACATGACATGAATAAATATGGAGAATAAAAAAAAAGGCAGACACAAAAGAGTCCCTATAGTATGGGTCCACATATATGAAATTATGGAAGAGGCCAAAGTGATCTTTTGTGACCAAGAGCAGATTCGTGGTTGCTTGGGGCTGTGAGAGGGTAGAGGTTAATTGCACAGGGAACGGAGGGAAGTTTCAGGTGATGAAAATGTCTTATATTTTTATTGTGGTGGTGGCTATATGAGTGTTTATATTTTTGAAAACTCAATAAGCTGTAAACTTAAAAATGAAGCATTTTCTTATTTGTTAACTACATAAAAGATATGCAAAATAAAACTATGAAATAATTTTTTAATCAAGACAATCACACCATACCCAGAAGCATGAATAAAGTTAAATAAAAACTTGATTTAACAATATTGGGCCAAGCGTGGTGGCTCATGCTTGTAATACCAGCACTTTGGGAGGCCGAGGCGGGCGGATCACGAGGTCAGGAGTTTGAGATCATCCTGGTCAACATGGTGAAACCCTATTTCTACTAAAAATACAAAAATTAGCTGGGCGTGGTGGCGGGCGCCTGTAATCCCAGCTACTCAGGAGGCTGAGGCAGGAGAATCACTTGAACCCGGAAGGTGGAGGTTGCAGTGAGCCAAGATCGTGCCACTGCACTCCAGCCTGGGCGAGTGGGCAAGACTCCCATCTCAAAAAACAAAACAAAACAATGTCATGTGCTAGAGAGTATTAGAGAGACTGAAACACACATTGCTGATGAATATAGATTGGTAATTCACTTTGAAAAACTCTTTGACAGTATTTACTAAAAATGGACATTTGTATACCTATGACCTGTCTCAGCTACATACCCAAGATAAATGCCACTGTTTGTTAGCTGTGAGCATGCATGAGAATATTCACAGCTGCATAATTGGTAATATTCCCTTAGTAGAAGCAATTTAAACATCTATCAATAGCAGAACAGAAAAATAAATTGTGAACAAACTACTAGAACATGCAATAGAATGGATGCATGTCATAGACATAATGTTGAGCAAAAGGAGTAAAACACAAATTAAATTTTCAATTTATAAAGTTCAAAAAGATTAAAACTAAACCATGGTGATAGAAGTCAGAATCATGATTCCTTTTGGTTGTGTGGTGGGCTTCTGGATGTTGGTAATGTCCTTTTTTTAAAAGCTGATCGTAACTAAGGTGTAAATTTCATTTAAAAAATTATCAAGTTGTATAATTGTGATTTATGCCTTTTATGTATATATAATACTTTAAATGCATACATTTTACAAATAATATCATGTTGTTCTTAAAATTTTCCAATGGCTTCTTACTGCACTTGTATTCCAATCACAATTCCTTATCATGGTCTACAGTCTCTTATTTTTTCATTCCTTGGCTTCCTTCCTAAGCTGTAGCCACATGGAGCTGTTTCTTTGAACAAATAATTAAGCAAGTTCCTTCTTATACCTTTTCACTTGCAGTTCTCCCTCTGCCTGAAACGCTATTTTCTAAAATCTTTAAGTAGCCTGCTTTTTATTGGCTTCAGGTCTATGCTTTTTGCAAAACCCCAAAGCAGTTCCTTTATCACTTTTATAAGAAGCCTGCATTTTTTTTTACTTCAGTGTAATTCTAATATCTGAAATTACCTTATCTATTTCATGACTTAGTTTCTGGTTCCCTGCTAAAATACAATGTCCATGACTGCAGCAACTTTGAATATCTTGCTTTCTGCTGTATTCTCACTTACTAGAATCCTGCTAGACAGGTAGATAGATGTTCAGTAAGTAATTGGGACATGAATAAATTTATAGATGAATGAATGAATGAATAATTTAGTAAATATATTGCTTATAAATTAAAGACTATTGATTAAATATGAAATGTTTTTACGAAACTACATTCGTCAGGGGAAAGTGTTATTGAGTGATATTTTTCTTCTGCCCCTTAAATGATATTGAAATATAGCCCAGGGAAAGGTCTTTGAGAACGATTATTTCAGCCATTTGCACAAGCGTTTTTTTGTTTTGTTTTGTTTTGTTTTGTTTTCATTTCAAATAATACAACAATAATTTTTTAATTTCTTTTCTTTTTTTTTTTTTGAGATGGAGTCTCACTCTGTCTCCAGGCTAAAGTGCAGTGGCGCAATCTTGACTCACTGCAACCTCCGCCTCCCAGGTTCAAGTGATTCTCCTTGTCTCAGCCTCCTGAGTATCTGGGACTACAGGCACACACCACCACACCCAGCTAATTTTTCTATTTTTAGTGGAGACAGGGTTTTACCATGTTGGCCAGGATGGTCTCTATCTCTTGGCCTCATGATTTGCCCGCCTCAGCCTCCCAAAGTTCTAGGATTACAGGCATGAGCCACTGCACCTGGCCTAAATTATTATTTCTGTATTGATGTTCAAGCTTCTATTATTTTACAGTTTTATTACTAAAGCTTCAAAGGTAAATAATTTTGCATGCTGATGATGCAGGATATTTTCTTGACCACTTTGCAGGACAGGGGTGCCCCATCATTTACTCAGCCCCCCCCCCCCCACTTCGCCCACTCAACTCCTCCTGAGAGGGAGCCATGAGCAAATGAGTGCTGGAACCAACCAGCCACTTCAGTGTGGGCAGGAGCAAACTCTGTTCACTCAGGTCCATTGCACTCCACCCCTCATGGGAGGGAGCATGTAGATGAGCAAGTGCAGGAATCAACCAGCCACTTTAGTGCCAGCAAGAGCAAACTCTATGCAGGCCCTGGGGCAGCATCCAGGTAGGGGTGTCTGCAACTCCCAGGCCCTAGAAGCCATGTTAACAATGCTCTTAGCTTTGCTGTCTGTGTGTTATCAGCTCAGTAGAAACTTTGCTTCATCATGTGGTTTGGCTGCCCTCCACCAGCAAGGACAGAGGGCAAGTGTGACAGCCTTTTTGGGTAGCCACACTGTGTAGGTTCCAAATTTTTGTCTGGTACCCAAGAATAATGAGCTCACACAGATGAATTGAAGTATGGTGAAGGCGAAGAATTTTACTGAGCAATGAAAGTGGCTCTCAGCAGAGAGGGGAGCTGGAAATGGGATGGGAAGGGCAGGTCGCTCTCCCCTGAGGTCAGGTTGCCTCTCTCTGATGTCAGGTTGCCATCCCGGAACTCAAGCAGCCTCTCCTCAACATCCACCCTTCTCCTCTATACTGGCTGAGTCTGCAGTCTTTATAAGCATGGGATGCAGAGTGGGGTGGGCTGTAGGTAATTTTGGAAAAGGCAACATTTGATTGGTAAAAAGACCTTATCCAGAAATAACCAACTGGGAGAAAGCAGGCACATAAGAATGGAAGTTCTCACTTTGGGCCAGGAGTTTCAGACCTTTTGGCTCAAAAGTGGGGTTTTGCCAGGGACCTGCTCCTGTCTCCCTAGAGTTTCTCTGCCTCCTGCCTCTATCACTGATTATATGCTACATTAAAAACCAGACTATTATGAACATGTATTTTTCTCAATATACTAAGTGTATATTCGAACAAATTGCTCCTAAAACATATAAACATATTTTTATACTAAAAGCAGAATGTCATCTAATTTGCTTTGTTCACTTTCTAAAGAGATTCAGGTACAAGTGTGCACATAAGTGCTTTTTCATCATGATGATAATTTACTGCAATTTCATAAATATAACATTTTCTTTGTAAAGTTGTAGCACATATGTTCTCTTTTATTCTTACTAAATTTTGTCACTTGTAATATTCCATTTTCCCAGTTTGAACTGTTATATGGTTTACAATTCATAACAATTTTTCAACTTTTGGACTTACAAGGTAGTAGTCTAATACTTATGTTCCCTCAACAGCTGGTATAATCAATAACTGGTGGATAACAGCAAATTATATACAGATATGACAAAATGTTCACAAAAGGTTACTGTCTCAAGGCTAAATGAAAAATGATCTATTGTGATTTAAATTAGGTCTCTTTGGTAGAACATACTCTAAATAGCTTATTATACTGCTAATTAAGACAAAAATTCAATTATAGCAACCAAGGCATATTCTTAGGAGGACATACTTGAAGTAGAACTCATGTAAAATAAAACTGTAATTGTCTTAGTCACATTCTAATCAATGTTCAGGTTCTTGAGAGAGACAGAACCAATAGGAGATACAGATATAAATGATTTAGATATAGATATATGAGAAGGGATTTATTAGGGTAACTAACTCACACAATTACGGAGGCTGAGCAGTCCTACAATAGACTGTCTGCTAGCTGGAAACCGTAGGATACCAGTAGCATGGCCCAGTCAAGTCCAAAGACCTCAGAACAAGAGAAGCTGATGGTGTAACTCTCAGTCCAAGGCCAAAGACATGAGGACCCAGGGGGTCACTGGTGTAAGTCCTGGAGGCCAAAATCCAGGCTGACTGGAGTTGTTGTTCAAGGACAGGAGAGGAACAGCATATCCCAGCCTCAGCAGAGATCAACCTATTTGCCCTTTCTCTGTTTTTGTTCTTTCCAGGCTCCCAGCAGATTGAATGGTGCCTGCCCACATTGAGGGTGATTCTTCCTCATGTAGTCTGCTCAGACTCACATGCCAATCTCCTTTGGAAACACCCTCACAGACTTACCTCAAAATAATGCTTTACCAGGTTTCTAGGTATTCCTTAATTCAGTCAAATTGACACGTAACATTAACCATCACATAATCTATGAACTTGGAATAATCATTTTTGTGATTGGTGTTCTACAGAACATCAAGAAATCAGTAGTTATTAAGAGTTTTCAGTGTTTTTCTCACAATGTCGAAGTGGAAAGGAAACATTTGTGTATTAGACTTTCATGCATATATGATTTCACTTGATCCTTACTACAACTCTAGGTGACATTTAGCATATTAATTGTAGTTATTTTGAATTCTTTGTCTGCTAGATTCCTCTCTGGAATTGATGCTATTAGCACTTTTTCACCAGCTTTTTCCTACTTCTTCGTATGTTGAATCATTTTTAAATAAAATGTCAGGTACCTTCAAGGATTTTAGAAACTCTTGAAAAGGTAGACAAGAAATAGCACTAATGGGCTTTACATAATGAAGTAAGAAAATTAGACTGGCATATTTAAAAAGTAACTTTGTGTGGAGAATGTATAGGGGGCCAAGAATAGCTATGGGGCATGCAATTAAACAGTGAGGGCCATAGTCAAGGTAAGAGATGATTTTCATTTACATTGGTAGTGAAGGAGAAAAGGAGATGGATTTGAGATTCACTGTACGTACCCAAATATATGAAGAGTTTTTCAATATCAAAAAACTATCCTTAGAAGAGGAAATCATCTGATATTTGAACCTTAGAATATTTCAGATTGCAGACTGATATATATATTATTTTGTTCTGAAAAATCACAAAGTACTGTCTGGAACAGACATGTTAGCCTGAACCAATAACAATTGTTTCAAGAGATAATTTGACAAAACTGGTAGAAAAGGAAAAAAGTAAGAATATTTAGTAATTATTCCATGGGGTATTACCTCCCAGCTGTGTATGTTAGATGTGACCCTCAAGTGATATTTCAATGATCATTTGCAAAAAGTGATTCAGTCCATGCTTAGGTTACACGATCATGAATATATGCCAACAAGAAAAGTAGGAGGAAAAATTCTGCCCTAATTGTACTTGGAACTGAGACAGCATTATACACAGATTTAAAAAATACATAAAGAAAAGAAACTCTTAATTGTATTATCTTCCTTTTAAGAATATTATATCTTACTAGTTGATTGCCTCAATCTTATGAATAGGTAGGTTTCTTACAAATTATTTTTTATTTTTTTTAGAGATTAGGGGGAGTGTCTTACTTTGTTGCTCAGGCTGGACATCAACTCCTGGCCTCAAGCCATTCTCTTACCTCAGCCTCCCAAACTGCTGGGATTACAGGAGTGAGCCACTGTGCCCTGCCTCTATCAAGACTTATTTTTAAGCTTTGTCAGAGTGGGTCTATTTTTTTGTCTTTATTAAAGCATCATCTCTAGTTCATGGCCTTCTGGTGTGTCAACTAAAAATCTGTATGTTCATAATTTTTCCCCTTTGAATGAGTCCATACTCCAGTGACTTCTCAGCACTGCGTGCTCTCTAAAATCTCTAACCACCTATTTAGCCTCTTGATGCTGTTCTCTGCTTGATCTCAAAGAATCTCACACTGCATATGCTTGACTTAGGAGCTGGCCAAGGACCCAGGAGGAAATTTATAGATAGATTTTTAGCACTCTGCCTACAGTTCTCTCTTCTCCACTTATCTCTCCACAAAGTCTCAGCTACCTTTGTAACCCCAAATATTTTATTTCTCACTCCCTTTCACCCAGTGATTCCACTGCTATCCTTGGGCTCTATTCATCTGTGTTACAATATGAAAAATACCTTTTGATGCATGGCTCACCAACCACCTCCTCTTCCAATGTATATCTGGTCTCATCTTGCTTTTTGCTATTATAATCTCCCATGATAGTTTCCATCACCTGAAGAGGCAAGTTCTGCCTAAACAAATCATTAGTTCTAGACCTGTTTGCTGTGAGTTTTCCTGTCAATGAGCCCAGCTTTATACTCCAGGGCTATACAATACCTACCTTATCTATCCTAAGGCCTTAAAAATTTCCTCGCCTCAGGCTTCAATATTGTTATAGATCAGTACCTCATTGCTAATTTCATTTTTTTAGTGCAAGACCCTTGCCAAAGAGTTGAGATTCATTCATCCAGACTCCTTTATCTAGTATGCACCTGTGTTGCATATGGTCCCAATTTCTGAAGTATTAACAGTACTCATCTTCACTGAAGCCAGTTCCACTAAGAAAAATCAAAATTTCTTCTGCTAGAATTGCATCAAACTCAGAGTTTCTTCCTCAGCAGACAGAAATATTTTTCTGTTGAACATCAATTAACTTTAACATTACCTCTGAAACTAAGAAAAGATTTAAGGGATTTCAGAGAGATCTTAACTGACAACAGGTGAGTAATATAAACCTTTTATCTCCCTTTATCCCATTGCTAAAATGGTCAGTTTTATAAATGGCTGTATTCAATCCAAAATTTGTGCAATATATTGTGCAAAGTGTAATGAAAAGAGAGAAGAATTGGTACATGATAACATGTGAAGGCTCTTAGCAACTTAGTCCTCTAAAATAAGTGGAAAATTGTTTTTTTTTCCAATGTTTGAGAAATGTCCCTTTATAGGTCTGCTGAGTTGTATTTTGTCAGCTCCTATTAAATTGTGTTGTCATGATACCTATGAATCTTATAAAGTATAGAAAGATTTTATTTCAACTTTTATAAACCTTTGAAAATGGGGGGAAAGATTTAGAATCTCTGATTTTAGTGAGACTATTCAATGTATTTTTTTTTTTTTTAGTTCCTTGTACTATGAAGTCACACTCCTGGTATCTAGGAATATAAAAAGTCTCAAGGAATTCTGGAGATATGTAAATAGTCTCCTGTTTTTTCTAACATGTATGAAATAAAACATGTAATTATGAATGCTTGATATGGTTTCAGTGACTACACTGAGTGCACTATCTTTCCAATCAAAAATACACACCTGGTATATATGCTTGTGTATGCATGTGTCTGTGTGTGTATGTGTGCTGATTTTTTCCCACTCTGTTGAAAGAGATACAAATAGTAATTTAACCTAATGGCCTTAGCTACAATGCATGATAAGACTAACTGATGAATTCTAAACAAAGAAAAATAAATTGAATCTGGAGTTAAGAAAACTAACTTGGTGGCACTCATGAGAGGTTACAATAGTTCATGCCACAGTGCTGAAGGGTTGCTTGTAGGAATGTAAGCCTTTAAATGAAATGAGTGTTGGTAAGAGCCTGGTTTCAGAAATGTATAAATAGTTACAGTGCTCATAGTCAGGTGGCTAACAATATATGAAGAAGTTTCATCTATTTTGGAGCTAAATCTGACTATGTTTTTGGGACAAAAAAAAGAGAGTATTGGAACGACTAGGTTGATTATGAGAATTCAAGTTAAACAAGTTTGTGTTTAGAGCATGTTTCTCGGACCACAGGGAAAATAGCCTGTTATCAGGAAATAAGAGTCCAGATCTACTAAAATGTCAACCTAGACAGAATAGAGAGAAAGGTGACAATTTGGTGCGACGTGAATACCTTGTGTTAATCCATCATGTCAGGCATACGACAGCAAGACTAATTTTAACAGCTATCTGATAATAAACTTGGTTTTCTGATACACTGAAAAATTTGGTCTGGATTTGTGCATGGATAATTTTCTAGTATACCAAGAAATAGAATTTGGAAGAGCAAACTACAACTAGAGATTATTGCAACTTACGATGGACACAGTATGTTTTTTTAAAATGATCAGGAAGTGCTTTCGTTATGAACAGTCCTGACTATTTACACTACAGTATAAATACTCGCATATCTAAAAAGTGTGGGAGTTGCCACTTCCATCTTTACAACAAGAAAAAGCTGAACAAACTTGAAAATCAGTAACTTTTTTTGGATGCGTCGGAGAAAAGAAAGCTGTGGTAGCTATTTTAATTCAGATAAAGTTAACTTAACAGCAAGAAAAATTATCTCGCATAAAAGGTGACATTACAAAATGACATATATAAAGTGGTGAATTCTCCAAGGTAGCAATTCTAAATATGTATGCATTTAAGAAGGTAGCATGAAAATACGTGATATTATATTTTCTTGATATAATATGACTAAAATGATATTTTGTCTCTATTTTTTCCAAGAAGGCATTATTCCCATCTAATCATGAGAAAATCATCAGACAAATCTGAAATGAGGAACATTTTGAAAAATACCTAAGCAATATTCCTCAAAACTGTCAAGGTCATCAAAAACATGGAAAATATGAGAAATTGTCAGACCACAGGAGCCTAAGGAGAATGACTAAATGTAATGAAGGCTCCTTGGTGGGATCTTGGTACAGAAAAAAACAAAAACAAAAAACAAACAAAAAAACATTCAGGCTGGGCCCCGTGGCTCATGCCTGTAATCCCAGCACTTTGGGAGGCCGAGGCAGGGTGGGGGGATCACCAGGTCAAGAGATTGAGATCATCCTGACCAACATGGTGAAACCCCATCTCTACTAAAAATACAAAAATTAGCTGGGCATGGTGGCATGTGCCTGTAGTCATAGCTGCTCAGGAGGCTGAGGCAGGAGAATCTTGAACCCAGGAGGTGGAGGTTGCAGTGAGCCGAGATGGCGCCACTGCACTCCAGCCTGGTGACAGAGCGAGACTCCGTCTCAAAAAACAAAAACAAACAAACAAAAAATCTTTCAGTAAAAACTAAGAAAATCTGATCAAACTATGGACTTCAGTCAATAATGATATATCAATATTGGTTTACTAACTGTTACAAATATCCTCATGTAAGATGTTAATAATGGAGGAAAATTGGTATGGGATATATGGGAATACTCTGTACTGTCTTCACAATTTTTTCTGTAAATTGAAAAGTGTTCTAAAATAAAAATTTATTTAAAAAAGCAATCAGAATTAGACATGCAGTAAATGAATGTTTATATATACATATAAAGATTAAATCATTCAAGTATATATTTTTTTACATCTATTTTGCATTTACTTGATTTCCTAATTGTTTGTACTCTAAATGTATTTTAAATATATGCAGGGTATCACATACATATTAAGTATTTTGTATTAAGTATTATAATGCACAAAATCTGATATGAAATAGAAAAGATCTTGATTTAAAGGCTTTTTCAGATGGAGATTCCAATACATTAATTGAAGATGTACTATTTAACAGGATATTTAATAAGCACTTTCTCAAAATAACCAATATATATTGTTGTTATATATTGTTATTGCTACATATTGCTTTAGTTCATTTTGCATTGCTATTACAGTATACCATAGACTGGGTATTTTTTATAAAGAAAATAAACATTTTCCTTACATTTCTGGATACTGGAAAGTTCAGGTTTGAGGGGCCAGTATCTGGGAAGGGCCTTCTAACATGGTGGAGGGCGTTATATGTCAATAGAACAAGATTGTGCATGTCAGTTTGGGTCTGTCTTCCTTTCCTTATGTAGCCACCAGTCTCATTATGGAGCCCACACTCTGATGACCTTATCTAATCTTTATTACATTCCAAAGGACCTTCTCCAATCAACATATGAATTTGGGGATTAAGTTTTTAGCATGTGAAATTTGAGGACACATTTAATCCATAGCATGTGCACACACACACACATAATATGTTAACACAAATTATTATTCTAAACATTTCATACATAGTTTTCTTTATGGATTCATACATCTAATAAAATAATTCAAAGTGAGCTTTTACCCTTAACAATTTTAAATTTGCTGATGACTCTGTGTGTGTACTTGTGAATTATATAGAACAATTATTTTTATGAGTAACTAAAAACTCACCGTACCATCCGTTAAGGATATAAAATCTCTATGGCAGTTAGCAGTTTTTGTCATGGCTAAAAAACCTTTTTTTTAAACCAATGACGAATATGTAGGAAATGTATAACGTACAAGACATTGAGTTTGTTCTCCCTCTCCCAAAGTGAACTAATTGCTCTCCAGATCATATCAATAACCATCCATTCTGGAGCTTAATTTCCCTATCATTCTAGGTCTTTAAATTGCTGCCCCTCTAGGTTGAATCTTCTATTTTCCAGATTCTATGTCCTCCTCCTCCTATTTCTTATTTTACTCTAACTTTTTTTCTGGAGCCATACTTCATTTCCTCTTCTTTTTTTGGTGCTAGATCACCCAGATAAAATGCCATTTCTATGTTCATTTGATCAGCATGACAATGTATTAAATGAAAGGCAAAAAAAGTAATACATCATTAGAGTTGTATAATACTTGTTTAAAATTGCTCAAAACCAATTACTTATTTTCGCTTCATTGCTAAAGGCATGGCAAAAAGGAATGTAATTTGGTTTTCAGACAATGAAAGCTTTTGCCTTGTAAAGAATTACTGTTGTCTGGCTAAAGAAAAGGGGTTTCAAGATCACCTTTTCTTTAATGCAAATCATCTTTTCAAGTAACTGTCTCTTAGCCCGATAACTTGTAAATCACCATCATTAATTGATCAGGGTAAGGGATATTTTACATGGCCAAAGACAGTTGAAATTATACCTTCCCCCAAGCCATCTAGAGAATGATTTCCTTAAGGAAGCACCTGACCTTTGCCTGGTGATTATCTTTCAGAATACATTATTGGAACCAGCAAACAACTTGAAAACATTAAAGAGCAGGAAGATTTCCATATTTTCAAGTCTTCTTTTCTGGAAGAAAATAAATAAGAATATTCCTATTTATTTTATAATAAAATCTGTTAAAAATATAACATAATGATACGAATTGATTCTAGACAAAGAAAACCAATGAAAGTAACAAATTAATATATATTTGTGAAAAGAAACAGTGTCATCTAGCATTTAAATAAAAGACAAGATTTCAACTGGTAAGGTGAATTTTTAGTGTATGTTTGTGTAATCTTTCTAAATCAAATATTTTCTCACTGTTTTGCCAGGTAGTGCAGTATGAATATATTTTTCTTGGGCAGTGTTTATTAGAGTAAATCATTACCACGTCTGTTTGTTTATATATGTTTGCATAATTTTTTCCTTAACCTACATCATCTTCCACCAAATCTTTCAGTGTCTCTTTCTAAAAGGATTTACAGTAATATTTCATCCATGGGTTGAGTTTTGCTCTACTTGGAGTCCTTGTTTTTGAGGCCTCTGTTCTCTCCCAAGGTGAACTAATTGTTTTCCAAATCATATCCATAACTATCCAACCTAGAGGTTAATTTCCCTATTATCCTGGGACTTTAAATTGCTACCCCTACAATTGGATCTTTTATTTTCCAGATCCTATGTCTTCTTTCTTGTTTTGCCCTTATGTTTTTCTGGAGATATACTCCATGAGCTTCCTAATAAAAGACTTCTGGGAAGTAAAAAAAAATGGCAAGCTATGGTGAGTATTTACATCTGGCAATATTTATTCTGCTATTTTATGTAATCATTTGATTAGGACTTGATAGTCCATAATAATAAACTTCCTCAACAATTTAAAGGTTTGTTTTCCTCCTTTGCCTTCCAGCTTTCAGTGTAGTTAAGAAACATCAGTGTTATCTTGATATCTATTCTCTCTCTTGTTAAACAATTGTGTGTGAGCCCAGCACAGTGGCTCAATCCTGTAATCCCAGTACTTTGGAAAGCCGAAACGGGTGAATCACAAGGTCAGGAGTTTGAGACCAGCCGGGCCAATATGATTAAACTCTGTGTCTACTAAAAATACAAAAATTTAACTGGGCGTTGTGGCAGGCGCCTGTAATCCCAGCTACTCGGGAGGCTGAGGCAGGAGAATCGCTTGAACCCGGGAGGCGTAGGTTGCAGTGAGCCGAAATCATGCCACTGTACTCCAGCCCTAGTGACAGAGTGAGACTCTGTCTCAAAATAAATAAATAAATAAGTACAAAAATTTAAAATAATTGTGTGTGAGCATTTTTCCTTTCTAAAAGTTTTAAAGATCATCTGCTTGGCAGTGATGTTTTGAATTTCACCATTACATGACCGATAATTTATTATCGATTTCAAATTTTTCACCCTGAACATTTATTTACTTAATTTTCTTGCATTTTTTGATAATTTTCCCTACTCTCTCTTATGAATGTATTTATTGAAATGGATATGATTTGCTTGGCTATTTAACCTTCTGACTCAATCCTCTGATTTTTTTTATCCTTTCCTCCTATACGCTATTTTCAAAAAATTTTATTCTACTTTCCAGAAGACTTCCTTTAGTGTATCTTTTATCACTTCTACTATATTATTTATTTCAGCTATATAATATTAATTTTCAAGAGCTCTTTCTTATTCTCAGA
>NW_016108176.1:43179-52734 GCF_001604975.1 Cebus imitator | reverse complement strand
AATACCTTTCTTTATCCCTCTAAGTACATTAATCATTGTTTTACTTTGATGTTCTTTCTGCTGATTCTTCATATATTTTGTTTCTTTCAGTTTCAAAAAGTTTTTATATTTAATATAATAAAATGGTTTTAATATTTTATATTTTGTTTCCTTTTATATATTAATTATTCCTGTTGAAAACATTTATCACATATTTGGTTGTCTTGGATCATTGTTTATATTTACATGTCTGATAATTGATTGAAATTTCTGTTGGTAATTTTCCACACATTCATCAGGCAGTGAGGGAAAATGTTAATGAGGATAGTCCCTAATAGACTATGCATAGCACTTTTCTTTGAGGCAGATCAGTTTATACAGTAAAAGTACAAATCTTTTTATGCAACTCCTAATGCTTGTAATACTTCCCTTATCTTCTATAATTCAGAGAATATAATTCAAACTTCATACCAGGACCTTCAAAGCCCTGTATGATCAAGTTTCTGCCCATCTCTTAGACTGCATTTCATGTCTCTCTTCAGTCTCCTGTTGCCCTCTTTTTGATAGATGCAGGAGGCAGGTAAGGAAGGGTCCCTGAAGAATCTCTAACCTGCCCCACAAGTGTTTATGCCAGATGTTTTTGTGCAGATAAGGGAACCTGCACAGGGTCTTACCTGTCCATGCCTGCAATGAACTGGAGGCCCACATGCACTGGGGCAATGGGATGGAGCCAACAGGAATTTGTGCCTTATGCAGGGGAAGAAGCCTGGCCTCTTCAGCTCAGGTGAGGTGGCCTGGTTTTCAATCTGTGCAGTAGTAGCCTGTTGGCAGGACCTCCTCTTTCTTTGCTGAGAGCTTTCTTTTCATCTAATAAGTCTGTCCTCCTCACCCTTCAATGTATCCACGTGCCTAATTTTTCCCGGTCATGAGACAAGAACCTGGATTTTAACTGAACTAAGGAGCAAAAATTCCTTCATCACTTTGGCTGTATGGATAGGTCAAGTTGTTGCTCCACAAAGACTGTTTTTAATACTTCCTCTGCTAGGATTTTTTTCTTCCAAATCTTTATATGCATGTATCCTTTCACTCTCTACTACAGGTTTCAGATTAACCCTTGCTTATTCAGAGAGGCTTTTCCTAGCCAGCTTAGGTATGAATGTTTCCTGTGCTCACTCTTATCTAGCAGAAAACCACATTTATTCCCTTCTTCAAATTTCTCATAAACTATAATTGTATTGTGTAATTATTTGTTTATTCATTAATCTTGTTCATGACCACTAGAATGTGGACTCCTGATCAGAGGGAACTTTTCCATCTTTTTACTGCTATATCCTTATACCAAGCACAGTGACATAAACAGACAAGGTTCTCAAGTATTTGGTCACTGAATAAGGTTTGACTATCTACCCTGACAGTAAACTATGAGATCTGGCCACTTTTCTATGCACATCTTTATTGGTTGTTCACTTACTGATTATATACTAAGAGGTATCTAACACATGATTCTGCTACAAACTGGGACTATAGAGATTTTTTTTAAAAGAATTTATTTTTCTTTTAAGTATTTATAATATATTTGAAGGAAAAAGTATATAATATGAAATTTTAGTGTGCTAGAGTAGATATTATAGGAGTATATAAAAGATAAAATAGAGCTACAGATAAAATAGCAGCCAGTCTACACATGGATTTTCCAAAATATAACTAAAATTTTGAAAAATGTGTATAGGATGTTTATAGATAAAGAGTGGGAGTGGAAAAGTGAATTTTTGTCGCAGAGAACAGCTAGTAAAAAGGTAAAGAGAAACGAAAAGATGTTTGGTGTCTCTTATAATTTAGTTCATCTCTGTTAAAGGGATTCACAATATATCTTTTTAATTTTTTTTTTTTTTTTTTAGTTTTAGTTTTTTTGGGATGGAGTCTCACCCTGTCACCTAGGCTGGCATGCAATGGCACAGTCTTGGCTCACTGCAACCTTCGCCTCTCAGGCTCAAATGATTCTCCTGCCTCAGTCTCCCAAGTAGCTGGGACTATAGGCATGTGCCACCACACCTGGCTAATTTTTGTATTTTTAGTAGATATGGGGATTTTTCCATGTTGCTCAGGCTGGTCTCGAACTTCTGACCTCATGATCCACGCACCTCGGCCTCCCAGAGTGCTGAGATTACAGGCATGAGCCACTGCACCTGGCCCTCACAATATATATTACTTATTGTTCTTTGGCTCTTAGTTCATATTTAATTTTCAGATACAAAAGATGAAAAATTCTGTGTGCATAAATATGATTTTTCCTTATGCTTTTGAGGCAACTTCACATGTAGAATTTGGTTCTTTTTTCCTCTGCACTTCCATCTCATTTTCAATAGAGGTCCAGATGAACTCAACCCAGTCCCCAGCCAATTTACTATCTAAATGCAGCCATGTGAGGCAAGACTAGCTGAACCTAGCTCTGATTCTAAATACATACACAAATAAACTATTTTGTTTTGTTTTAAATCACTAAGTTTTGGGGTTGTTGGTTAAACATAGATAGACAACTAAAACAGGAATGATTTGAGTAGTTAAGAATACATTTTATCCAGACAACGAACATGGATGGAGGTTGATGGGCTACAGTGAAGGACAATATCACTAGAGGAAGGGAGATAGGAGAAGAACATTTGTTAAAATGATTATTTATATATACTGATAGTTACATCAAGTGTGATTATGACCAGAATTACAGTGAAGAAAAAAAATAAAATTTGCCAAGAATGAAGTAGAATGAGCCAAGATTCAATAGAAATCAACAAAATTGAAGGGAAAGATATAAGATAGATTGATGATACAAGTGTCATAAATAAGTGTTTTTAGAAAGAAAGAAGATAGAATATTCTAGAAGTGGCAATAAAAAGCAAGGAGAAATGTTACCTTATCTCCAGAGGAGATATATGAGGGCTGTGGGACACATCAATAGCCATCACTTGGGAGAGCTTCAGGAGAAATTGTGTCATCTGAGGAAAATCTCCTTGAAGATAAAGGCAACATAAAGATTAGAAGTTGAGGATTCAAGACATTTTGCTAATGCCATATCAAAAATTATGGAAAGTGTAATGATAGAAATGGAATAGGGAATGTCTAGAGCCACAAAGAGAAAAGATTATGGAAAATGAATGAACTTTTCTCAGACTTTTTCAGGTGACTGGCAAGCAAAGTTAATGAGAAGTCAAGATTTAGTCTGATTGACTCAGGGAGGATAGTTTTGTTGAGCATTTTTTTGGGAGGATAGAAATGACTGATTCATGTTTTAGCTCACTACTCACCATGTAGGTGGACATAGAACACCTAGGAGGAATGTGGTCTTACCAACGTGCAGGGCTCACCCAATGCCCTAACTCATTTATTAGAATTGAGGCTCAAAGGAAGGTGGAAGGACTGGAGAGGCACAACCAAACCCGGTAAAAGGAGGAGGCAGTGGGAAAATAGAGGAGAAAATACTGTTGGGGAGGTAGAATCAGTGGAAATAGCTTACTTCACAAATGAGGTGTGAGAATCACTTGAGCTACAGTGAGCTGTGATTGTACCACTACGTTCTTATCTAGCCTGGGCGACAGAGCAAACCCTTGCCTGAAAAATAAATAAATAAATAAACCTTAAAAAATGAGATAATTATATTTGTGGGAATTAAAAAAATGTATTTAGAAAGACACTATGTTAATTTTTTTCTTTCAAACTCAATAATATATGAACATGAAGATCATACTAATACCAGAGAACTTAAATTGATTTTTAAAATGACAAATGCATGATTTGAATCACTATTTAGTATTTAACTTGAGTTTCTATAAAGTAACAGATTCTAATTTATTTCCCGTCTGTCAGAAGCACAATGCCTGGCATATAATGGAGTAAAATAAGTGTTTTTCAAATAAATAAAAGTAATACAAAGACTATAAGGTAAGTAAGTGCTATTCAAGTAAAAACAAGATCTAGAATATGATTCAGTATCTCAGCATCTAGTATAAACAGTTAAAGAAAACTAACAGGCAGATAAAGTGGGGAAAAGAAAGGATGAGAAAGATAGATCTGTGTTGTTAACATTCTTCAGTAAAGGTTATATGAATGACAAAAAAGGTAAAATAATAGTGACATTTTGTTTAATTTCAATGTTTACATATATATATATATATATGAAAAATAATTTCAAGTATATGAACTAATTATTTTTATGCCAATGCATTTTCTTTTATTGCCCAATACCTGAATGTAAGCCATAGGAATCTTGATCAAAACCATTGAATCTAAAGAAAGGAAATAATACATTAGTAAAATATTTTAATACTTTTATTATTTATAAGACTTTTACACTAATTTTTGTATTTTTCACATCCAAACTATTACCGTACACATTTAAATCAAATGACATGAAAAATAGTCAAATAAAGCCTTCTGAATGAGTTTAATGATATCCTAGGATATCAACTTTTCATGAACGCAATCCCCTGTTCTCATGGAATATTCCACTTTTTAAAATAGACTGAAAAACCAGGAAAGCATAGTGTCATGGGAGTCAAGTGATGAAAGTGTTTTTAGGAATGTCAAATGCTACATAAAGAAGGAAGAAAGTGAGGACTCAACATTGGCCAATGAATTTAGCAAGGTTTAAATCTCTGGTGATCTTACCAAAAGAAGTTTCTGAGAAAAATTGGAAGATGAAGCATGAATGAATGAATTACAGAAACAAATGGGGAAGAGAAAATTGAGATAGTGAGTATATTCAATTCTCTTACTTTACATCAGTACAACAAATTTTATTAATAGTGAATGATTTCTTCAAATCCTGAAATATTTTAAGGAATGCTACCAGCCAGCCATAGTCCCCAACCAGACTTAGACTTTTCTTCCTCTGTTCTACTTATATACTTTATATACCTGTTATCTGCAAACATCCTTCTAGATTTTAATTATCTTTGATGCTTATAACTAGCACCATATCTGCAATATGGTCATTTCATAATACATATTTGTTTCATTAGAATATAATCAGGCAGTTTAATCAATCAGGTGTTATAGGAGTAATATAGCAACAAAGATCTTTAAAAATTATACCAGAACATTGTTATTTTCACCTTGGTTTAATATGGCCAAGGAGGTCAATTTTTGCTGCCCAAACCACAATTTGGAACCTATATACTACAACTCCTTACCTTACTAAAATACCAAACACTCCCTACTTTCTCCCACATATCTGTAAGCTCATATATAAGCCTTAGTACTTCTGGAGAAGATCTACCAGAATCCTAAATTAAGATCAAATATATCTTGAAGTGGCTGGAAAACCAATGCAGAGATTCTAAATGAGATTATTTATTTAGGTTGACTGATTTGTTCATTGGTCTATTAATTTTGCGGGTGTAATAATTATGTAAGAGGAAGGTTTGTGCCACAGATTCAGGGAGAGTAATGGAACAATGTTAGGGAGAATAGTGTGTGTTTCTCTTCGGATCTTTGGAGCTGTTATTGATGAGGCCTTTGGAGAAATAAGTTTCAGGCAGAAGCTGAAGAAGATACTTTCATAAAGTACAGTGTATAATAAGTGGCTGTATCTAACCCATGATGGTAACAAAATGACCCAGAATACAGAAAGCTCGGTATTTGTTTTCCAATTCCTCTGCATGCAGAGGTATAAAAATTTGGCTATGTACACAGACACACACACACACTTTCCTACACAAACACATATGTACATCTATGATTGTTACTATTACCAAATAACTCACATTTGCATAAAAGAGTTAAAATATGTTTCTTGAAAATCCATGTAGCCTTTTCTCAAGCACAAAAATTTGACTGTAACTATAAAACTAAGTGAGAGAAATTCTACAAACATCTATAGAACAATGAAACTATGCAAAATAAACACATTGGGATCGTTAACAATAAATCATGCTGGGCAGAGTTCTTTGACAGATTATAAAATTAGTGTATAAAGGGAGGACTATGGACAATAAACGTCTAAGCTTCAATAAGGTGGCTGATACAATGGTTCAAGTAAGTGTATAAAAATTGTCAAATAAGTTTTGATAAGAAAAATAAAATGGATAAAAAACAAACAAAGAGATCATAAATGTGGAGAATGATAGATGAGTGTGGGCCCTTTGAAGCACCAGAAAATGATTCTTGGCTCTATTAAATGTATTTCTGACCATAAATAGAGGGCAAACAAGGCTTGAATTAGATTGGCAGATTATATCAGTTTGGGAGATGCTGTAAAACTGGTTTGGAGAGAGAAATGATATGACTGGTTGTAAATAAGTTGATTCAATTTGTAAAAGAGCAAGCAGGAAAAATAATACCAAGCAACTCCATAAAAATACCATTTCTTTTTTATTGAAATATAATAGTTGTACATATTTTTTGGCTACATGTGATGTTTTGATACCTATATACAATGTGTAATGATCAAAGCAGGGTAATTGGAATATCCATCACCTAAAACGTTTATCTTTTCTTTGTGTTGGGAACATATAATTCTTGTGTATTTTGAAATACACAAAAATTATTGTTAACTATAATTTCCCTACTGTACTATTGAATACTAGAACAATATCATTTTTTGCTAATAAAAGTGATGGCATGGCAGTTTACAGTATATAGCATGCCTAGTAAATGCCAATTTTTTATGAGCTTTTAGTGTAGCAATGCCAAGTGAAGAGACTACTTTCTGGAATAAGGTTGATTATCCAAAGAAAGTCATTAAGTTCTCTTCAGACTACACACTAGTGTCAGTGTGTTTGACAGATGGGCCAGCTGCATATCTTGTTTCCATCCCCATCCGACTCCATCTGATTCTTGGAGACTTTTCTGCATGTTAGAAAACAGATTGCAAATACTTCTTGCTAGTATAGCAATATGTCCATAATACCTTCTGATGTTTAGTCAGATGCTACATTCTATGGTGTGCCTTAGTTCATGTTCCATTTACACTCATCTCCTCTAATGTAGTTTTGTTGTCTGTCATATAATTTCATAGACTAAGTGCATAGCTTCCATATAGCCCATAAGGTCTAAAAGAAAAAGAAAAGACACAGAGAACTTCCCTTGTTTGTGGTTTGGTATACTATTGGTGTTATAAGTAAGGAAATATTGTTAGTGGGAAATGCAAAATTTCCTTCATGTAAAACCACATAATTTGTGTCCAGTTTTTAAGATTTGGCCAGGCACAGTAGCTTATGCCTATAATCCCAGTACTTTGGGAGGCCGAGGCAGGTGAATCACTTGAGGCCAGGAGTTTGAGACCAGCCTAACCAACATGGTGAAAACCCATTTCTACTAAAAATACAAGAAATTTGTCAGTCATGGTGACATGCACCTGTAATCCCAGCTACTCAGGAATCTGAGGCAGGAGATTTGCTTGAACCTTGGAAGCAGAGGTTGCAGTGAGATGAGATCGTGCCACTGCACTTCAGCCTGGGTGACAGAGCAAGATTCCATCTTAAAAATAATAATAATAATTTTAAAAAAAGCTAAGCTCAAGTAAGGAAACATTATACACCTACTACGTACCTGAAAATTAAAAAAAAAAATTTAAAAAGATTTTAGAAAGCATAGCATTCCCCATCGAAGAAGGGGAAGCATGAGTTATGTTGAAATTTGAGTTGTTAGCCATCCAAGATGTGAATGCATGACACTACATACAGAAAAATTAAATGGAAAAAAGAAATTTTCTCATTTTTGTAGTTAAAATAAGGTTTATTTTCAGCCAAAAACACTATTGTATTAGCTTTTCCACAAACTTAGAAATTCGTCTGTAGCAGCAATTATGACTCAGCACATTTTCTTACATAGATATGTGCACAATAAAATATTACCAAAATAATAAATTCAAGATCTTCTAAGTACTTCCTTTCTTCTCTTTGAAAGTGTCAGTGACTTTTAGGTCTTAGAATATCAACTTATGTCAAAACCCAAATGCTCTAGAAGTCCTTTAAATGCTGATAGATGCACTAAAGAGTTCCATTAGAATTGGGTGGTAAAGGAAGAAAGTAGGTATTTGTGCTGAGAAAAATCAAGTCATTTTGTCATGAATATACAAGAATGACAAACATCCTCAAAGAAAAACCTGTGAAATAAAAATTTGGTTCAAACATGGACCTACTGATACTTACAAGAGATACTTATGATGATAAATTTCAGTGCATTTACATTTGGTTTTTTAACGAAGAACATTTAAACACCTTCAAAGGTTGTGGGATGCTTGCATATTCCCAGTCACTTTTGATCACGGAAACTGGGTTAAGGGAAAATTCTTGATGCCTCATAATTGGGCAAATCTGAGTTGGAAACGACTCTGGATGAAAAATGCCAATGACAGTTAATGACAATGAATCAGCATTATCACTGAAAATATCATATCTTCTGACAAATCTGTGTTTGTCAAGAAGAAATGAGGTTCAAAATCACTAAGAATTTGAATTCAGACTCTCAGTAGGCAGTGAAGAGTCTGAAGAATCATGAAGAATTAGGCATTGAGGTTGAGGGATCACAGATTTGAACTGAAAGTGTCATCAATCCAACAGAATAAAGAAGGCCTGGAACATGTAACTGTTGTTTCGGCCACTCGAACACATGCTGCTACGAGAAACTCAATCATATTTTGAAAGCTTTCTTTTAAGTGACCAGGCACAGGATTTTCCTAAATGACACAGTGAATAAGTTATATTTTGTATGTATTTTGTCTTTTTCATTGAACTACAGATATATTGCTGATGTTTGAAAATAATTAGGATTGTGGATAATATTTAAAAGTTACAAATTAAGAATTATTTTAAAAATAAAAGGAAGAATTTTAAATCTATTACAATTGTAGCTCAATAGCTATTGCTGACTCCCTATCACATTAAAAATGGCTTGAAACTTGATATGGAAATGCAAATATGAGTAAGCTCTATCTCAAACTCGCAAGAAATATGAAATGTAGTGGTAGAAAATGATCTTCAAAACTAATTCTAAATAGACACGCAACTATTAAGTAGACACAAAATAGGACAGCAAAACAGTAGAGCAATTGAGGGAATAAGTATTTCCAAAATAATCCCAACCTTGCATGGAAAGTAGTGCCTTATTTAAATTACATCTGATAAAAAGTAAGGGATAAAACAAGCCACACCGCCATTAGTTTTGTTCAGCTTACCTTTCATTTCTACAATCTGAGGGGAAAAGGCAAGACAGCACTCCTTCAAAGATGAATCAAGAATATATATCTGTATCCTGTTTCCAATGCTATTTATTGCCATCTGGAACAGAATGCTCCAAGTTCACACAGAGCATATATTACCGTATGACAGAATTTGATAATATTAATATTATATGCCAAGATATTGGTACTGAATGATGCTGCTATCTTAGCACTGGGTGATGCTACTAAGCCCTGATTATGAAGAGAAGCAGGATTTTTTTTCTTTTCAATCCATTCTGTTTCTACCTTACCTTTCTTGGAACCCACCTGCCATATGAGCTTCCTTGAGATCTAATTGGATTGAAGTCACAAACAACCCTATTGTTTCCTTTTTTTTTTTTTTTTTTTTTTTTTTTTTT
>NW_016108176.1:36820-42642 GCF_001604975.1 Cebus imitator | reverse complement strand
TTAGAGACTGAAATGAAGTGGGGACATTGTCCTGTAACTTTCTGTGAGGGAAAGAGTTGTGAGCAAGGCAGAAAGAGTAGGATATGAGGACAGAGAGGTAGTCAAGAAACAAATCTCATTTGGTCTTTTTTTTTTTCCCCAAATTAAAACGGTCATTTTCAACAGCATTTCCAGGGTCCCATTGGGATATTCCACTGCACCTCCCCTCTCAGGCTTTTTCCCAGTTTTGCCTTTCTCGTTCTCTCTAGCTGTGGACTGAATATGTCTCCCAAAATTCATATATTGAAACGCTAATCCTCAATGTGATGGTATTTGGAGGTGGTGTCTTTGGAAGGTAATTAGACTTAAATGAGATCATGAGAGTGGAGCCCCAATGATATAATTAATGTCTTATTAGAAAAGGAAGACATCAGAGCCTGCTATCTCTCAGCCATATGAGATTACAAGAAGAAAGTAGCTCTCCACAAACCGAAATGCGGGCTGTAAGCAGGTAGACACCAAATATGTTGACATTTTAATCTTGAACTTCCCAGCCTTCAGAATTACAAGATATAGATTGTTGGTTAAGCCACCTAGTCTATGGTTTTTTATTATAGCAGTCAAACTGACTAAGATATCTTCTCTTGAATCTTTGCTATGAAGATACTTCTAATTATCCCCTCTCCACTGCCCTGCATGCTTAGGTATTATTTGTTGTGCTTTTGAAAATAATTAGGAATAAATATATTTGTATTTTGGGGGAGATTTTATATATCATTTATTTATAAAGTTAACCTTTATAGCAGTAAATTGCTTAATGTAAAGACAAAGAAGGGTGTTAGTAATAATTTGAGGGTGGAGATAATGTATAGAGAGTAACCAATATCTGTAATAACAAATGCCAAATTAAAAAATAAAATACATGTTATAACAACGTAAAATACAAAGAAAGTGTTGGGCAGTTCTGCCACAGGTTGGGTAAGGCAAGAAACCACTTTGGTCCATTTTCCTGCATCTCAGACAGATGTTCATCACTTTACACATCAAATCACACTCACTGGAGGGGAAAAACATTGGTACAGTCACTTTAAAATGGACATTTAAAAACTGTATCTATATTGTGATTTCTTGAGGATCCCTTGTATTTTTTAGCCATCAATCTCTGAGGAATAATAATCAACTCTAATAATCATTCATCTTTTGAGCCAATAACTTGAGGAAAAATGTTATGTTGAATACCTTCATCTTACTTTATCTGTTGTATTGATCCTGTTCACTAGGTAAAGAGAAAGAGTGAAAAAGAAGTAAAGTAAAAATAAAAGAATACAATTTAAAGAAATCTATTATTTTTTTCTCTCTCTCTTTTTTTTTTTTTTGGTCCATAAATAATCTCTGGGCAAAATTATATGTTATCAGGAAAACATTACAAAACGTAATTAGGGCTTTTAAAATTTTAAGCCAAACATATCATTTTACTTAATTTATATTAGGAATAGGAAGCTTTAACTCAAAAGAAACAATTCCATTTGTAATCTGTTCTCCAGAAGAGGGAGGCCAAGCCACATTTACCCTCCAGTTTATTGAAGGCCCATATTAATCTCAACTATATATTTCACTCTATCTCTGGCTGCTAAGTTCACCTAAGGATTATTCTTTGTGGCAGCCGTTTTACTTGTAGTTGTCTGACACCTAGAATTGTCTCAGTCTAAGTTTTTTAAGAGAGCAAAATGCCCACCCAGAGATAATTTAAGTTAAAAAAAATTACCTAAATTTTAAATTGAAGCATTGAAATTTTTATGAGCTCCTTGGTAGTTTATTAAACTCTATTTACACTGGCCTTCCTTTGTTTCTTGGCCTGACACAAAGTGTCTGTCTGGATGTCCTTTCCTAAGATTTCACAATAATTAGCTCAGCTAAATATGATATCTTCTGGGAAGTCTTCCTGTATCAACAAATATAAATAACACCCTTCACTCCAATTCTTTCTATGACATAAATGTACCACCCCATTATATTGCCTTCACAGTAACACTATTCGAGTATCTTGTTTATTTACTTGTTTTCTGTTTTTATCTGTTTTTATCCCCTAAAATGCAAGAACCATGATTTTAGTTATGTTATTTTTCTTTTCACCTAAAAGAGCACCCACTACATGCAAAGTGTAAAAACTATTTTTATATTTTTATATTTGTAAAATGATTTCAAAGTTATAGGAAAGTTGCAAGGAAAAAACAAAGAATATTTATATATCCTTCAACTGGATTCATCAATTGTTAATATTTTGCCATATTCCATCATTTTTTCTAAATATTTATACCTATCTACCTATCAGATAGATTTATTTTCTAAGAATATTCTCATGATTAGCATTAGTGCAGGTAGCAAAGTCAGAAAATTTATAATTTTAATGGCATTATTAACTAATTCGATGTTCATATTTAAATTTCATAATTTTTCAAAAAATTCCTTGTAGAATATTTATTTTTTTCTATTGTGGGATTAAATCTGTAAACATGCACTGCATTTATGTCTAGATCATATGTCTTTAGTATCCTTTAATCTGGAATAGTTTCTCAGCTTTTCCATTTTTCTTGATCACACAATTTTGGGGGCATACATACCAATTATTTTACAGAATGTCAATAAATTAAAAAAAATTGGATTGTAAGTATATTGACTATCACTTAGAATTTTCTTATCCTTATTAAGATAGATAAATATGTATATTATGTATACATATATTAATATACGTACAATATATACATATTATTTATACATATTTTTATATATTATATATAAAAAATATACATAATATATATAATATTTATTTGAAGCTTCTATATTATAATATAGAATAAGCTTCTATATAATGTAGAAGCTTCAGATATATGTAATACATAATAATATATAATTACATATTATAATTATGTATAAAATTATTTTTACATAGAAATATATTCTATATTATGTGTAAAATTATATATAATTTGTAATGTTTCTCTCTCAATACATATATAATATTATATATAAATGTGTTTTTTTAAAAAACTTCACTCAGTCTGTTTTGGCCTCTATGAATAAACTGAATACTAAGCTATAGTTTGAGAGAGCCCCAATTTCTTATCTTTAAATCTTCATTCATATAACTAAGTACATAATTACTTCAAATCATTTTACTATATTTGCTATTCAGAAAAAACATGTTTCCAAAATTTTTCTATTAAGTTACTTAAGATACACTATGAAAATTTAAACAATCTATTAGAATGTGACTTATGTGGACCTGGGCATCCATCAATAAATAGACCAACCTTTTTAAAATCAAGGATTTAGTAACTTTTTCACTTTCATGTTACACAAATATCCTAGTTTGACCATAAAAGAGGAGACATTATGTTACTTTAGGTTTATTTTCAACAAAGTTTTCAAGATGAATGTTGCCATTGACTAGCATATCACTCTCCAAAAGAGAGAACTTGAATATGATGTGCCAACCAAAAACCAATTAATCTCAGATTTTAATATTTTCAGAGTCCCAGTACACTATATCATGTCTTAGCCATTTTACCTACTTGTATTCTCTGAATAAGTTTGCTGAATACTCAGTTTAAATAAATCCGTTCAAACAACTGGGAACTATGACTATCACCTTGCTTCATAAATTAATAGCCTCATTACCAAAAGTTCCTAAAATGTTTTGTATCTCTATTCAAAATTTTCCTTATATAATAGAAAAACTGTCTCATATTTTTAACCTATTCAGTGGTTCCCAGCCCCTGATACACATTGGAATCATCTGGGGAACTTTGAGGAAATAGCTATTCTCAAGCCCCAATACTAATGATTTTGATACAACTAATCTGGAGTGGAGCCTAATAATTGGTGTTATTTATTTATTAATCTTTTGGCTTGGCAAATTCTCGAAGATTTTATTGACCACATAGATCCCACTCCACCATGAGACACAAGTAATGTCCTGACCCAAGACTGACTAGGAGAGGGAAACTTCCATGATTTTTAAAGTCTCAATCAGGTTTCTTCCTCAATGTCATTCCAATCCCACCTACTTAGTCACTTGACAACTCATACTCTTTTAAGAAGAGAGGCCAGAGGGGGAAGTGTCTACTGTGTATCATGCCCTAATGATGTCTCTGACAGCTGGTGTATAACTCCATTCTAGGTCAGCTTTGCCCTTGAAGATCTCAGGTAACCTACTTTAATTTTTTTTTTCATTCCAATAGCTTTTAAAGTACAAGTTGTTTTAGTTACATGGATGTTTAGTGGTAATGTTTGGGCCTTTAGTGTATCCATCCCTACAGTAGTGAACATTGTAATTTGGTATTATCCAAAAAGAACTCCAGGTGCTCCTAACGTGGTACGAATTGAGAATCACTGATGTGAACTGAGGAAATTCCTATCACCGGGCAACATCATTTAAGTAGATTTAGCTAAGCATGTTTCAATCCGATAGCCCTGTTCCTTATATGTTGCACTTATCAGTCCTCCCCCTCAGTAACAAATCAATTTATCTGTCTAATTCTAATCTTACCTTTTGATTTAGATGCAATGGATTAAGACTCTTGACTAGAATAAGCTGAACCATGCTGCGTGAATTTGTGACCAAAAAACAAAAAATCATGCCACCTTTGCCAATGTCAAATTACATTGAACTGTGGAGTTGATTATACCTCTCATATTTCTTTGTTATGTTAAATGTTTAATTATTTACTTAATTCCGTCATTAACTGTCACAGCCCTTTATTACAATGATTTCTTATTTAAGTAAAATAATTCCAAACGTATAGAAAACAAAAGTATTTGTTTTATCCCAAAATAATGAAGAAACATGATAGGAACTTTCCAGTAATATAGATTTTTCAAGGGACTATGCCGTTAAATCATTTATGTATCTTCTCATTATTTGGATTCGGAAAGTATGGACATTACAATGCAAAATGTTACTTAAAAATCAATGTCAGCGTCATCTGAACTCTTTTATCCTAATCTAATCTAAGCATTTGGATTACCTATTTCTGAGCACATCAGTGGTTCTTGAATGTCAAGTGCACCCTGCTTAATCAATATCTAAGTCTTTATTTGGCTCAAAGAACTGCTGATATGTATCTTTGCATATTCAAAGTCTGTCCCTCAGTGTGGATACTAACTAGATCTTTTTTGAATCAGAAGGTCAAATCAGGCTTCCCCTTGGCAATGATACTCATATTCTCATTAACTGAACCATGTGCTCACTGTGCAAAGAATGCTTCCCGAAAAAAATAAGAATATTGACTTCAGTGTATATCATATTCCTTAAAAATATTTATAAATGACCATTCATTATAGAAGCAAGAAACATGACAGGTTATTGATTCTTGACCTCAGTGTATATCATATTCTTTAAAAATATTTATAAATAAATGACCATTTGTTATAGAAGCAAGGAACATGACAGGTTATTGCTTAAGCATACAAATATGCTCCTTGTGTGCTTTTAAAATAAATCAATTAGTGGAAGAGTTGGCAAACTCTTCCTTAAACGGCAAGATTATTAAAATATTAGGCTTTGCTGGCCAATTGGTCTGTCACAACTATTTAACTCTTCTGTTGTAATGGGAAAACAGCCACTCCAGCTAAAGCTTGCATTCTGCTGGCCAGATCTCAGTTCCATGTGAATGTAAGTTGCTATAAAGGAGGCTGGGAAATGTAGTCTAGAAGTGTTATCAGGAAGGAGAAGAAATGGCTGAAGGAGCAGCTAGCATTCTCTGACATTTTATTACTATATGTGATATTTCTTCCATGTCCAATAACTTACTTCCCTTTCTCCTTCTACCCCTTGTTTTTTT
>NW_016108176.1:24489-36805 GCF_001604975.1 Cebus imitator | reverse complement strand
TTCTGGTAGAAAAACTGGAAAGGATACAATAAATAATAGTAGAAGCAGTTAATACATACATAGGCAATATGTAAAATAATAGATGTGGCTGTGTTTCAATAAAACTTTGTTTAGAGAAACAAGTGGTAAGACAGTGTTTTAATCCCTGAATGAATGGGATAAAATATAACTTAAATATAATATACATGTATGCCCATATGTTTTTGTTTACAAAATAGAATAGAGTGTCTCTTTCAGATCATTGAGCACCATAAAGTAAACCTACAAGACATATGAGAGAATTTTGTATATATGTTTGAAGTCTTGAAGCTGCCAAATCTTTTGTTTGTGATCGGTGTGCCATCTTGGAAGACATAATAGAGAAACTGTCTGTCTACATGTCCTTCACTTAAGGAAACTAAACTCTTCTCTGAAGTTATATGGTATAGATTTTCCTAAAGAAAGCCAACCAATTGAAAGATTAAGCTATTCATTAATTCATCACATCTTAAATAAGTAAATAAATAACTCACCTAGTTGATTGTTTGGCTGGTTTGTTGGATATGAGATGCCTCATACTGTCCTGACACAGACAGGTAAGAGAAGGCACATGTGGTTAGGTTTCAAGATATATTTCAGTTGTTTCCTATGGTGAATTTTGAATTCTGCAATTAAATTCAGATGCATTTAATTTGGTAAGATAGACAATTGGTTAAATGTTTGGTAGCAAAGTAAGAAATGCAGTCTCCTGAGTAGCTGGAACTACCGGCATATGCCAACATGCCCGGCTAATTTTTGTATTTTTAGTAGAGATGGGGTTTCATCATGTTGGCCGGAATAATCTTGATCTCCCGACCTCGTGATCCACCCACTTGGCCTCCAAAAGTCCTGGGATTACAGGCGTGAGACACCCTGCCTAGCCAGGAATATTCTTGAAGTGGTCTATACAGATGGACCCTGAAATCAACCTCACCTTTATATCAATCTCATCTTTGAAAAGATTGCAGCCCCAAGAATGTTGATGATTTTTCTTCATGACCTCTCTGGATACCTGATAATAGGAATAGATACATGAAAAAAAAAAAAAAAAAACTGATAATGGTACTCTGGTATAACCACAACTACTTCTGCTCTATCAAAACTACCATGCCATATGAACACTTTTGCAGTCATTTGTTAGCTGTCTCTTTTATCATCAAAGTTGCACTGCACATACTCAAAACTGACAGTTAGAATAGAGTGGCCCATATATTCTCTGAGATTAAGACAGAACCATGACTCATCACATTCTAATCTAGTGTCACAGAGGAGAAATACAACTAGCCAGTGAGACTCTCACTGCTATCTGGTTCACAGAAACAGATAGAGCAACTTCTCATCTATTATTGAAGTATTGCAGAAATTGTGGGTCAGCATATATGCCTACAGTATAAAGTAGCTAGGCTTGCACTTTTTATGTGTGTTTGGCCATATAATTCATATGGGGGTAGTATCAACTCAGGACATGGATATATGTTTTAAAGTAATTGAGTAATGTATATCTTTAAAAGCAGTCTCATAAGAGATTTGGGGCGTATCTAACACAGCAATCAAATGTAGAGATCTTAATACATTTCTGTAACTACGAATGTAAATAATATCTGTTATTTCATATTTTTCACATGAAAAGAAAATACTAACTCAGAATGAAAATATATCAGTAATCCTGAGTAAATTAATTTAACAACAATGAATGCTTTGTGGTGCATATTTGTCAAAGCCCTCATTTGTCAGTCTTTTACAAATCATTTTCTTATGGACAGTCATTGCTATGGTTTGTGATAAATTTTGAAAACTGGCTTTATGGAGTAAAACAAAAAGCAAATTTATTAACTTTTTTTGTAAAAGCTTTTAAATGGTTTCACTAACTATTTAAAAACAAACATAAATAATCTTTGGGATTGCTATATCATTGAGGTTATTTTAAAAGTCTCTCGAAAGTACTTATGCCTTATTTGCTATTATAAATAGGTTTCTATAAAAATTTACTTGTAATTTGTGTCCCAAATAATTCAATAATATATTTATTTATTCTGCAAACAAGCAATAGCTGTTCCCAAAAGCAATATATATTAGAAACCTTAGGAAACATGAGCAAAATAGTGACTGAAGACAAATGCATTTCTAATTGAGTAAAGATAAAAAGTTAACTTTTTACAAGATGGACTAAAGATTTAAATGTAAGACCTCAAACTATAAAAATCTGAGAAGAAAACTGAGTAAATACCCTTCTCGATGTCAGCTTTGGCAAAACATATTCTAGCTAAGTACCCAAAAGCAATTGAAACAAAAACAAAAATTGACAAGTGGGACCTAATTAAACTAAAGAGCTTCTGCACAGCAAAAATAATTATTAACAGAATAAACAGGCAACCTGCAGAATGGGAGAAAATGTTTCCAAGGTATACATCCAACAAAGGTGTAATATTCAGAACCTACAAGGAACTCAACAAGCAAAATACAATCCAATTAAAAAATAGTCAAAGGACATGAACAGACACTTCTCAAAAGAAGACATGCAGGTGGCCAACAAACATATGAAAAACTGCTCATGAACACTAATCATCAGAGAAATGCAAATCAAAACCACAATAGGATGCCATCCCACACTGGTTAGAATGGCTATTACTATAAAGTAAAAAAATAACAAATGCTGGAAAAACTGCAGAGAAAAGGGAACACTTATACACTGTTGGTGGGAATGCAAATTGGTTCAACCACTGTGGAAAACAGTTTGGGGATTCCTCAAAGAATTTAAAACAGAACCACCACTCGACACAGCAATCCCATTACTAGGTAAATACTCAAAGGAAAATATATCTTTCAACCAAAGACAAACATGCATTCATATGTCTATTTCAGTGCTCTTGACAATAGCAAAGACATAGAATCTACATAGGGACCCAACAACAGTGGACACTGGATTTAAAAAATGTAGTACATATACACCATGAAATACTACGTAGCCATTAAAAAGAATGAAATAATGTCTTTTGCAGCAACATGGATGCAGCTGGAGGCCACTATCTTAAGAGAATTAACTCAGGAACAGAAAATTAAATGCTGCACGTTTTCACATATAAATGGAGGCTAAACATTGAGTACATGTGGACATAAAGATGGGAACACAAGAAACTAAGGACTACTAGATAAGGGAAGGAGGGAAGGGAATGGGCTGAAAACAACCTATTGGGCACTGTGCTCACTATCTCGGTGGGATCATGTGTACCCCAAACTTCAGCATCACACATGTAACAAACCTGCCCATGTAACCTCTAAATCCAAAATAAAAGTTGGGTAAAAAGGGTTACCTTTTCACAGATTATCTTTGAAATGACCACTAGTGGATATACTTCCACACACAGAAAAATAAACCGAGGAAGAGGAAATTGGATGAAAGAAGAAATGACAAAAGAGAAAATGGTTAAATCTAAACATGCTGCGAGGCTGGCATGGTGCCTCACACCTGCAATCCCAGCACTTTGGGAGGCCGAGGTGGGAGGATCTCTTGAGGCCTGGAGTTTGAGTCCAGCCTGGCCAACATGGCGAAACCCTGTCTTTACTAAAAATACAAAAATTACCTGCGTGTCTGTAGTCCCAGCTACTTGGGATGCTGAGGCTGGAGAGTCACTTGAACCCAGGAGAACGAGGTTACAGTGAACCAAGTTTGCACCACTGTGCTCCAGCCTGGGAGACAGAGCAAGGACTCTNAAAAAAAAAAAAAAAAAAGTAAAGATGTGAGATTTAAAAATATTATAGTAAAGTTTGGAATTGTTTAAAAGCAAAACTTAATGAAAAGACTAGAAATAGGGATGAATGGTAGATGATATTTGAATAAATTCTGTCATGTAAGGGATGAGAAATAAAAAACATGGGCCCACTCTAAATTTGTGAGTTAAATATAAAATTAATATGGATATTTAATGTTAAGGACCTTCATTTAAACAGAATAATAGAATGCAGGAAGAGAATTAATATGCAAACCAAGGCATAACCATTTTTTAAATAGTAAAATAAATATATATATTAATAAAATGAGAATTATAAATTAATTAAACTCATTCATTAGAAGACATTAAGAAACTAGAGTTTTAAAAATTAGATGTGCATGACTTATTAAGAGAAACACCAAAAGCAAACTGACAGATACATTTGAATCATCAGGGATGGAAAGCATTATATATCTGACAAACTAAGCAAATAGAAGATAATAGGATAGTATGTAATATTAGATAAAATAGAATTTCACATGCCAAGAATCCATAATAATAAAACTAATAACTGTAATATGATATAATATAATAATAAAAGCCAAAATTTGTGATAAATACATGGCAATTGTAAACTTGTACAAAGCTAAGAGCTTATCCTCAAAATATATAACATGAAATAGCATTAAAAATAAAATTTTAAATCTGTTACCCTATTTGAAGGTTTTAAGAAAATTGTCTAAGAATATAATATATTGTCCATAAATAAGCGTAAATACAGGTAATTTGTACACTATAAATGTCTCCATGTAGCCATTTGAAGAGAACTGTACAGCTAATAAAGAAAGGGTAAATATTCTAGTCTCATTGTACATCTGACACAATTAAATAAGCATAAATTCAGAAAAGGAAGCTTTAACAGATTAATAGATTCCACATTTAATAGACTCCAGATAATTAATTGAGACATTTTTATTGATTGAAAAGAAGGTTAAGAATTATATAAGTTGTAAGTTCTATTAATATAATAAAAGGCTACTCAGAAGTTAAAGTGATTAAACTCAATTAGTCTATATTATCATGACTAGATCTCAAAAGTAAAATGTTGAGATATAAAAGCGAGTTGTAGAGTATCTGTACAATATAATTCTATTTGTGATTCTTTTGAGCACTCTAAAAGTGTACAAATACAAAAAATACAGAGTGGAAAAAAAACAGTTTACACTTTAAATATATGGTAATAGCTTCTGTGTGTGGAGGGAAATGGAATTAAAAATAGATGATACCACTTTCCTTTATGGGTGATGCTTGATGTATTTCATAACCCAACTTCATCATTTAAGACGAGGTGAGAAGAAGAAAAGAGAGAGGGAGAGTGTGAGAGGGATAGAGAGAGAAAGAGTGAAAGAAGGAAGGAAGGAGTACTGGAGAGAAGGAGGAGGAAGAGCAAGAAGACAAGGTTGAGGAGGAGGAGGAGGAGGAGGAGAGGGAAGCTGATTGGAAAGAGGTTTTGAACCAAAATCTGTGTGGTGGATCCTTGTACAAAATCTGTGTGTTGGGTCCTTGTGTGTTTCTTATGTCATTACTCCATCTACTTCTGTATTTTGTACATTTATCAAAACACATTTAAAAATCTACAAATCACTTGAATAAAACTCCAAATATTTTAAATGCATATTTTATATTAGGTTGGCACAAACATAATTGCGGTTTTTGCATTGTTGGAATTTGCTGTTTCTTATTGAAATACATTCTTAAATAAATGGGCTTATATTATACATCATTTTAATGAGCATTTCTCGCTTTGTGGTTTTTTTGGCTAATGACTTATTACTTGCTGGATATTTTATGTTTATTTTAGACTATGAAAATGAAGTTAGACAGAAAGCAAATCTGAATGATTTTCTTATTTGAGTTCAAAATGGGTCATACAGCAGTGGAGACAACTCCCAACGTCAGCAATGCATTTGGCCCAGGAACTGCTAACAAATGTACGGTGCAGTGGTGGTTCAAGATGTTTTGCAACAGAAACAAAATCCTTGAAGATGAGTGGTGTAGTGGCTGGGCATCAGAAGTTGACAATGATCAATTGAGAACAATCATCAAAGCTGATCCTCTTACAACTATCCAAGAAGTTGCCAAATAACTCAAGGTCGACCATTCTATGGTTATTCAGCATTTGAGGCAAATTGGAAAGGTGAAAAAGCTGGATAAGAGGGTGCCTCATGAGCTGAGCAAAAATTTTTAAAAAATCATTGTTTTGAAGTATCAACTTCTCTTATTCTACACAACAACAGTGAACCATTTCTCAATCAGATTTCGACTTGCGACAAAAAGCAGATTTTATATGACAACTGGCAATGACCAGCTCAGTGATTGGATGGAGAAGAAGCACTGAAGTACTTCCCAAAGCCAAACTCGCACCCAAAAAAAGATCATGGTCACTGTTTGGCGATGTGCTGCTAGTATGACCCACTACAGTTTTCTGAATCCTGGCAAAACCATTACATCTGAGATGTATGCTCAGCAAACCAATGAGATGCACCGAAAATTTCAAGGCTTGCAGCCAGCATTGGTCAACAGAAAGGGCCCAATTCTTCTCTACTACAATGCCTAACCGCACATGGCACAACCAATCCTTCAAAAGTTGAACAAATTAGGCCATAAAGTTTTACCTCGTCCACCATATTCACCTAACCTCCTGCCAGCGGACTACCAATTCTTCAAGCATCTTAACTTTTTTGCAGGGAAAACACTTCCACAACCAGCAGGATGCAGAAAATGCTTTCCAAGACTTTGTCAAATCCCAAAGCATGAATTTTTACACTACAAGAATAAACAAAGTTATTTCTTCTTGGCAAAAATGTGAGCCTAATTGTAATAATTTAAAATTCATGGTCCAAAACCACAATTACTTTTGCACCAAACAAATAAATTTTGACAAGTCAGAGGACAGTGGAAACGAAGTTAGAAGCCTTGAGTTTCAATGCAGTCTCTACCACTGATAAGCTGGTGCAAGTCACTGTTGCTGAAACCTATGTCCTTCATTTGTAAAATGAATGTATAAATTTTTTCCTAATGAATACTAATTTTTACAACTCCCACGCATTTAATGCCTACTATATTCCAGGAACATTTAAAACATTGTTAATACTAAAAATAATAAAAGGAAAAATTAACTATTATTATTCCCATTTTAAAGAGTAGAAATATATCCATGCAAATTTACAGGGATGATTCTGAACTTTTCTCTCTATAAATTATATCTTTTCTTTTGGGAAAAACATCTTTTGTAGCATATAGAATAATTTTGGGGGTGGAGAAAAGTGACAAGATAAAGGGCTTTTCTCATATCTAGAGCTTGTAAAATTTGTTAGTAATTGTGTAGTAAGTCATTTTTCTGAACTAAATCCTTGAGTCACATCTTCTAATAGAAAATATCATTTGAGAAGAAAGATTGCCTGTTGCCTTGATTTGGGTCTCCGCAAAGGAACTCTCCTGACTATAGAGCTGTGTGTTTCAGTACAGTAATTTTTGTATTTCAAAGTCCTTAATGATATGTAGCCTTCTGCTAGTAACTGAAGTGGCGATCTGTCACCCTGCTGCTTCTGCTCACTGTCTGCTGACAACTAGGACAGAAAAGAGCTATCTGCTCTACCACTTCTGCTCCCAGGAGTCCACAGCTATGCTACCTAATCTGAATGCCGTGCTTCAGTAACTCCTTAAGAGGGTTCTTCTGCCCACTCAGCTTATGTTCTGTAACTACATGACAGCTGCTTGGGAGGCCAACTATCATCTGTTCTCTATGCAGGGCCCTCTCAGTGAACTTGCTCTGCAGCAAATGTGGATTCAGGAATGATAGGTGACTACCTTATTGATGGTTATGTCATCACATCATTCAAAGATGAGGCACTGACCACTTGTGGAAGTATTCACAAAACCATCGTATTAGCCTGCCTGAGTTTTTCACACCTTCAGAAGATACCTTTGTAGAATCAATATAGTGAATATTTGAGGAGTAATGTGTCCAATTTATTTTGTGATAGCGAAGGAAATCACAGGTTCAGAAGAACTTTGCTTCAATGTTGATTTTAAAATTCATTGTCATTATTCATTTCAGTGGCTTTCCAAACATATATTCATAAAAGCATTTCCATCATTCTAGTTAGAAATTACTTTGGGATTCAGAGATCTTTATTCCAATAGCTTTCATTACTTTGTGATCATTAGTAGCAAAAAGTGAACTAACCAGAAGTACTAATCCTAATACTATATTTTCTTTTCAATTTCTGGTTCAATGGAGGTTTCTGGCAACTGTTTTTATGGACAAGGCTAAAATTCTCCACAGACGTGCTATTTATATTTGGTAAATGTATATATGTTTAGAAACCCTATGAATAAGTATATGCATGTTTTATTACTGTTTTAAACATATTAAATGTTGAAAATCTATGTAATGAAAGATTTATAATATGCATTCATATTCACATTTGGCTTTGAATACCTTGTTTTAGAATTACACTAATATGAGATATCAATATTTCAGAATGATTGACTATTATACTAGTGGAAAAGACTAGCCTATAGTGAGATGTTGATGTTTCATAATTTTAGTCTTGCATATCTCTAAATATATATTTACATGATTGCTCTAAATAGTTTCTCTTTGCATTATGCTTTGAAATAGAATTTTTAATCTCCAAAAACGTATATGACTGTATTGTTTATGTATTTTAACTATATGTAGAATTTAAAATGAAGACATACCTTTATATGGATAGATGAAAATAGCAAGAATCCTTATTTTCAGGCTCATTTTAATGATGTCCAATTCCAGGTAATTTTAAGGTGAAGTAAATGCTAAAGCATTAAAAATTTAATGCAGTTCAAAAATAGAAATAAGGTGTGGGTAGTGTTTTATTCTCAAAGTCTCAGAATTGGAAGGTTGTAAAAAATAAGATAATAGGAAATTGATTCAGAACAGAATAAATCTTCCTATTTCTTTTATCATATGTCAGTTTGGAATTTTTTAATTGATACATAATATCTGTATATATATATGGGGCACATGGCATATCTTGTTACATGCATAGAATATGTAATGATTAACTCAGGGTATTTAGGGTATCCAGCACCATATGCAACATCTTTTCTATGTGTTGGGAACATTTCAAATCCTACCTACTAGGTATTTTGGAATATACAATACATTGTTAACTAGTCACTCTACTTTGCTATCAAACATTAGAACTTACTCATTCTGCTTAATTCTGTGTTTGTAACAATTAACCAACCATCCCCCTCTCCACACCCATACACCCTTAGCCTCTGGTATCTATCATTCTACTCTCTAATCTTCAGGAGATCAGCTTTTTAAACTCTCACATGTGAGTGGGAATATGCAATATTTGTCTTTCTGTGCCTGACTTATGTCACTTAACATAAGACTTCCAGTTTCATTTGTGTTGCTACAAATGACATGATTTCATTCTTTTTATGTCTGAATAATATTCCATTGTGGATATGTATAATATTTTCTTTTTTCATTCATTTGTTGATGAATAGTTAGGTTGATCCATAGCTCTGCTATTGTAAATACTAGTGCAATGAACATGGTATTGCAGGTGTCCCATTGATATACTGTTTTCTTTTCCTTTGAATAAATTCCAGTAGTAAGATTGCTGGATAACATGGTAGTTCTATTTTTAGTTTTTTGAGTAAGCTCCACACTGTTTTCCATAATGGCTGCGCTAATTTACAAATGGCCAAGATTTCTAAAGCACATACAAGGAAAACAAAAATAGACAAATGGGATTATATTAAACTAAAAGCTTCTGTACAACAAAGGAAATATAGACAAAGTGAAAATGCAACCTGTTGAGTGAGAGAAATATTTGCAAACTATTCAGTAGACAAGGGACAAATGTCTAGAATATACAAGGAACTCAAACAGCTCAATAGTAAAAAAACTCAATTCCACTAAAAAGTGGGCAAAGGACATCAATAGCCATTTCTCAAAAGTACACATAGGCCCACAGGTATATGTAAAAATGCACAGCATCACTAATATGCAAACCAAAACCACAATCAGATTTCATCTTACTGCTGTTAGGATTGCTATTATTAAGAAAGCAAAGAGTAACAAATGATAGTGAGGATGTGGAGAAAAGGAAACTCTTATACATTGTTGATGAAAATGTAAATTAGTACAGCCATTATGGAAAATAGTGTGGAGCTTCCTAAAAAAACTGAAAATAAAAATACCATATGATTCAGCAATTCCACTACTGGGTATTTATCCAAAGGAAAAAAAAAAGTAGTATATCAAAGGTATACCTTCATCCCTAGGTTTAACCATGTCACTATTCACAATAGCAAAGATACAGAATCAACATGAGTGTTCATCAATGGATGAATGGATGAAGAAAATTATGTATACACACACACACACACACACACACACACACACACACACACAATGGAATACAATTTAATCATAAAAAGAATGAAATTACATCATTTGCAGCAACATAGAGGAGCTGGAAGTATTTTTTTTTGGGGGGGGGAGGGGACAGAGTCTTGCTCCATCACCAGGTGCCAGGCTGGAGTGCAGTGGCGCAATCTCTGCTCACTGCAACCTCCGCCTCCCAGGTTCAAGCGATTCTCCTGCCTCAGCCTCCCAAGTATCTGGGACTACAGGTGCACGCCACCATGCCCTGCTAATTTTTGTATTTTTAGTAGAGTTGGGATTTCACAATGTTGGCCAGGATGGTCTCTATCTCTTGATCTAGTGATCCACCCGCCTCGGCCTCCCAAAGTGCTGGAATTACAGGCGTGAGCCACCGCGCCCGGCCTACTGGAGGTAATTATGTTAAATAAAATAGGCCGGACACAGAAAGACAAATATTAAATAGTCTCACTCATGCAGAACCTAAAAATGCTGATCTCATGGAGGTAGAGAATAGAATGATGGATACCAAAGACTGAGCAGGGTTTATGGGTGGGAGGAGGGAAGAAGAAATTTTGGTTAATGGGTACAAACATACTGTTAGATAGAAGAAATAAGTTCTAATGTTCCATAGCAGAGTAGGGTAGCCACAATGTATTGCATCTTTCAAAGTTGCTAGAATGGAAAACTTGAAATGTTCCCAACATACAGACATGATAAATACTTGAGGTAATAGGCAACCCAAGTACTCTGAATTGATCATTACACATTTTATGTGTGTAGCAAAATATGCCATGTATACTATAAATACGTAAAATATTATGTATCAATAAAAAGTAGTCAGAGACAGGAAAAAACTATGTGCCAATGACTACCTTTTAACACTTACATCCTTGATTTATTTCCTAAACTCCGATTGTGTAGCCAACATCACTTGACTAATAGGCATTTCAATCTGAACATGTCTAAAACCAAACTTTTGATTTACCACTGACAACCTAACCCATATTATTTGCCATCAGAGTAAATGACACCTCCATTCCACAAGTTGTTTTAGTGGAAACAAAACAAAACAAAACAAAAAAACTTGGAATGATTTTTTTACTCTTCTCTCACTCACATTTTACATCAAATCCAGGAGTAAATTGTGTTGACCTTAACTTTAAAATATATTAAAGATTTGAACACATGCTCTCTTCACTGCAGAAAGCCACTATCATCTCTTCCTTTGACTATAAATAGCACCTCCTAATTAGCCTACTTGCTTTCACATTTTAAAAACAACTCCATTGAATTAATAGTACATATTGTAACATTCATATTTTTTTTTCATACTCTAACTTAATAAATATTAGGCTAGGCACAGTGGCTCATGAATGTAATCTCTGTGCTTTGGGAGGCAGAGATGGGTAGATTACTTAAGCCCAGGGGTTCAAAGCTTCAGTAAGTCATGATTGTTTTAAGTGTACAATTGAATGGTTTTATTAAATTTACTGAGTGGTTCGACCATAATAATACATCAGTCTGAGAACTTTTTCATTCTCTCAGTGTATTTCATGTACCTTGTTCTTCATTCTCCCTGTTTCTACACCCAGCCAAGCAACTACTTTCTGTCTCTGCACGTTTCTTATAAACAGGAATTGCACAATATGTATTCGTTTGCATCTGGCTTTATTGCTTAGTATATTTTTGAAGGTCATTTCTGAAATTATATGTGTAAGTAATTTTTCCTTTCTATTGCTGTAAAATATTCCCTTGCATTGGCATACTACATTTGGTAGATCCATTTAAAAATTAAACACTTCAGTTGTTTCCAGTTTGGGACGATTATAAATAATTCTGCTCTGATCTTGGACATGCAATTCTTTTGTTTGAATAAGTTTTCATTTCTCTTGGATAGACACTCAGGAGTAGAGTTGTTGGGTCGTGTGGTAGTTGCATCTTTTAATTTTTGAGAAACTGTCAAACTGTTCTCCAAAGTGCCTGCACCATTTTACATTTCCACCAGCAATGTTTCTCTATGTCTTCTTTCTTTCTCTCTTTCTTTCTTTCTCTCTCTCTCTTTCTTTCTTTTCTTTCTTTCTTTCTTTCTTTCTTTCTTTCTTTCTTTCTTTCTTTCTTTCTTTCTTTCTTTCTTTCT